>NW_028225791.1:0-159707 GCF_052327205.1 Somniosus microcephalus | reverse complement strand
GACTGATACTGCACACACACTGACCGATACTGCACACACACTGACTGATACTGTACACACACTGACTGATACTGCACACACTCTACTGATACTCACACACACCTGACTGATACTGCACACACACTGACTGATACTGCACAACACTGACGATACTGCACACACACTGACTGATACTGTCACACACACTGACTGATACTGCACACACACTGACTGATACTGCACACACACTGACTGATACTGCACACACACTGACTGATACTGCACACACACTGACTGATACTGCACACACACTGACTGATACTTCACACACACTGACTGATACTGCACACACACTGACTGATACTGCACACACACTGACTGATACTGCACACACACTGACTGATACTGCACACACACTGACTGATACTTCACACACACTGACTCACTGCTGATACTGCACACACACTGACTGATAATTCACACACACTGACTGATACTGCACACACACTGACTGATACTGCACACACACTGACTGATACTGCGCACACACTGACATACTGTGCACACACTGACTGATACTGTGCACACACTGACTGATATTACACACACACTGACTGATACTGCACACACACTGACTGATACTACACACACACTGACTGATAATTCACACACACTGACTGATACTGCACACACACTGACTGATACTGCACACACACTGACTGATACTGCACACACACTGACTGATACTACACACACACTGACTGATACTGACACACACTGACTGATACTGTGCACACACTGACTGACTGACAATGACTATATTACACACACACTGACTGATACTGCACATACACTGACTGATACTGCACACACACTGACTGATAATTCACACACACTGACTGATACTGCACACACACTGACTGATACTGCACACACACTGACTGATACTGCACACACACTGACTGATACTGCACACACACTGACTGATACTGCGCACAGACTGACTGATACTGCACACACACTGACTGATACTGCACACACACTGACTGATACTGCACACACACTGACTGATACTGCACACACACTGACTGATACTTCAGACACACTGACTGATACTGCACACACACTGTCTGATACTGCTCACACACTGTCTGATACTTCACACACACTGACTGATACTGCACACACACGTACTGATACTTCACACACACTGACTGATACTGCCCACACACTGACTGATACTGCACACACACTGACTGATACTGCACACACACTGACTGATACTTCACACACACTGACTGATACTGCCCACACACTGACTGATACTGCACACACACTGACTGATACTGCACACACACTGACTGATACTGCACACACACTGACTGATACTGCACCACACACTGACTGATACTGCACATACACTGACTGATACTTCAGACACACTGACTGATACTGCACACACACTGACTGATACTTCACACACACTGTCTGATACTGCTCACACACTGTCTGATACTTCACACACACTGACTGATACTGCACACACACTGACTGATACTTTACACACACTGACTGATACTGCTCACACACTGTCTGATACTGCTCACACACTGTCTGATACTTCACACACACTGACTGATACTGCACACACACTGACTGATACTGCACACACACTGACTGATACTGGCTCACACACTGTCTGATACTTCACACACACTGACTGATACTGCACACACACTGACTGATACTGCACACACACTGACTGATACTGCACACACACTGACTGATACTGCACACACACTGACTGATACTTCACACACACTGACTGATACTGCACACACACTGACTGATACTGCACACACACTGACTGATACTGCTCACACACTGTCTGATACTTCACACACACTGACTGATACTGCACACACACTGACTGATACTGCACACACACTGACTGATACTGCACACACACTGACTGATACTGCACACACACTGACTGATACTTCACACACACTGACTGACACTGCACACACACTGACTGATACTGCACACACACTGACTGATACTGCACACACACTGACTGATACTGCACACACACTGACTGATACTTCACACACACTGACTGATACTGCACACACACTGACTGATACTGCATACACACTGACTGATACTGCACACACATCTGACTGATACTTCACACACACTGACTGATACTGCACACACACTGACTGATACTTCACACACACTGACTGATACTGCACACACACTGACTGATACTTCACACACACTGACTGATACTGCACACACACTGACTGATACTGCACACACACTGACTGATACTGCTCACACACTGACTGATACTGTGCACACACTGACTGATACTGTGCACACACTGACTGATATTACACACACACTGACTGATACTGCACACACACTGACTGATACTACACACACACTGACTGATACTGCCCACACACTGACTGATACTTGCACACACACTGACTGATACTGCACACACACTGACTGATACTTCACACACACTGACTGATACTGCCCACACACTGACTGATACTGCACACACACTGACTGATACTGCACACACACTGACTGATACTGCACACACACTGACTGATACTGCACACACACTGACTGATACTGCCCACACACTGACTGATACTTCACACACACTGACTGATACTGCCCACACACTGACTGATACTGCACACACACTGACTGATACTGCACACACACTGACTGATACTTCACACACACTGACTGATACTGCACACACACTGACTGATACTGCACACACACTGACTGATACTGCACACACACTGACTGATACTGCACACACACTGACTGATACTTCAGACACACTGACTGATACTGCACACACACTGACTGATACTTCACACACACTGTCTGATACTGCTCACACACTGTCTGATACTTCACACACACTGACTGATACTGCACACACACTGACTGATACTTTACACACACTGACTGATACTGCTCACACACTGTCTGATACTGCTCACACACTGTCTGATACTTCACACACACTGACTGATACTGCACACACACTGACTGATACTGCACACACACTGACTGATACTGCTCACACACTGTCTGATACTTCACACACACTGACTGATACTGCACACACACTGACTGATACTGCACACACACTGACTGATACTGCACACACACTGACTGATACTGCACACACACTGACTGATACTGCACACGCACTTGACTGATACTTCACACACACTGACTGATACTGCACACACACTGACTGATACTGCACACACACTGACTGATACTGCTCACACACTGTCTGATACTTCACACACACTGACTGATACTGCACACACACTGACTGATACTGCACACCACACTGACTGATACTGCACACACACTGACTGATACTGCACACACACTGACTGATACTTCACACACACTGACTGATACTGCACACACACTGACTGATACTGCACACACACTGACTGATACTGCACACACACTGACTGATACTGCACACACACTGACTGATACTTCACACACACTGACTGATACTGCACACACACTGACTGATACTGCATACACACTGACTGATACTGCACACACACTGACTGATACTGCACACACACTGACTGATACTGCACACACACTGACTGATACTGCACACACACTGACTGATACTGCACATACACTGACTGATACTTCAGACACACTGACTGATACTGCACACACACTGACTGATACTTCACACACACTGTCTGATACTGCTCACACACTGTCTGATACTTCACACACACTGACTGATACTGCACACACACTGACTGATACTTTACACACACTGACTGATACTGCTCACACACTGTCTGATACTGCTCACACACTGTCTGATACTTCACACACACTGACTGATACTGCACACACACTGACTGATACTGCACACACACTGACTGATACTGCTCACACACTGTCTGATACTTCACACACACTGACTGATACTGCACACACACTGACTGATACTGCACACACACTGACTGATACTGCACACACACTGACTGATACTGCACACACACTGACTGATACTTCACACACACTGACTGATACTGCACACACACTGACTGATACTGCACACACACTGACTGATACTGCTCACACACTGTCTGATACTTCACACACACTGACTGATACTGCACACACACTGACTGATACTGCACACACACTGACTGATACTGCACACACACTGACTGATACTGCACACACACTGACTGATACTTCACACACACTGACTGACACTGCACACACACTGACTGATACTGCACACACACTGACTGATACTGCACACACACTGACTGATACTGCACACACACTGACTGATACTTCACACACACTGACTGATACTGCACACACACTGACTGATACTGCATACACACTGACTGATACTGCACACACACTGACTGATACTTCACACACACTGACTGATACTGCACACACACTGACTGATACTTCACACACACTGACTGATACTGCACACACACTGACTGATAATTCACACACACTGACTGATACTGCACACACACTGACTGATACTGCACACACACTGACTGATACTGCGCACACACTGACTGATACTGTGCACACACTGACTGATACTGTGCCACACACTGACTGATATTACACACACACTGACTGATACTGCACACACACTGACTGATACTACACACACACTGACTGATACTGCCCACACACTGACTGATACTGCACACACACTGACTGATACTGCACACACACTGACTGATACTTCACACACACTGACTGATACTGCCCACACACTGACTGATACTGCACACACACTGACTGATACTGCACACACACTGACTGATACTGCACACACACTGACTGATACTGCACACACACTGACTGATACTGCCCACACACTGACTGATACTTCACACACACTGACTGATACTGCCCACACACTGACTGATACTGCACACACACTGACTGATACTGCACACACACTGACTGATACTTCACACACACTGACTGATACTGCACACACACTGACTGATACTGCACACACACTGACTGATACTGCACACACACTGACTGATACTGCACACACACTGACTGATACTTCAGACACACTGACTGATACTGCACACACACTGACTGATACTTCACACACACTGTCTGATACTGCTCACACACTGTCTGATACTTCACACACACTGACTGATACTGCACACACACTGACTGATACTTTACACACACTGACTGATACTGCTCACACACTGTCTGATACTGCTCACACACTGTCTGATACTTCCACACACTGACTGATACTGCACACACACTGACTGATACTGCACACACACTGACTGATACTGCTCACACACTGTCTGATACTTCACACACACTGACTGATACTGCACACACACTGACTGATACTGCACACACACTGACTGATACTGCACACACACTGACTGATACTGCACACACACTGACTGATACTGCACATGCACTGACTGATACTTCACACACACTGACTGATACTGCACACACACTGACTGATACTGCACACACACTGACTGATACTGCTCACACACTGTCTGATACTTCACACACACTGACTGATACTGCACACACACTGACTGATACTGCACACACACTGACTGATACTGCACACACACTGACTGATACTGCACACACACTGACTGATACTTCACACACACTGACTGATACTGCACACACACTGACTGATACTGCACACACACTGACTGATACTGCACACACACTGACTGATACTGCACACACACTGACTGATACTTCACACACACTGACTGATACTGCACACACACTGACTGATACTGCATACACACTGACTGATACTGCACACACACTGACTGATACTTCACACACACTGACTGATACTGCACACACACTGACTGATACTTCACACACACTGACTGATACTGCACACACACTGACTGATAATTCACACACACTGACTGATACTGCACACACACTGACTGATACTGCACACACACTGACTGATACTGCGCACACACTGACAGATACTGTGCACACACTGACTGATACTGTGCACACACTGACTGATATTACACACACACTGACTGATACTGCACACACACTGACTGATACTACACACACACTGACTGATAATTCACACACACTGACTGATACTGCACACACACTGACTGATACTGCACACACACTGACTGATAATTCACACACACTGACTGATACTACACACACTGACTGATACTGTGCACACACTGACTGATACTGTGCACACACTGACTGATATTACACACATTACACACACTGACTGATACTGCACATACACTGACTGATACTGCACACACACTGACTGATAATTCACACACACTGACTGATACTGCACACACACTGACTGATACTTCACACACACTGACTGATACTGCACACACACTGACTGATACTGCACACACACTGACTGATACTGCACACACACTGACTGATACTGCACACACACTGACTGATACTGCACACACACTGACTGATACTTCACACACACTGACTGATACTGCACACACACTGACTGATACTGCACACACACTGACTGATACTGCTCACGCACTGTCTGATACTTCACACACACTGACTGATACTGCACACACACTGACTGATACTGCACACACACTGACTGATACTGCACACACACTGACTGATACTGCACACACACTGACTGATACTTCACACACACTGACTGATACTGCACACACACTGACTGATACTGCACACACACTGACTGATACTGCACACACACTGACTGATACTGCACACACACTGACTGATACTTCACACACACTGACTGATACTGCACACACACTGACTGATACTGCATACACACTGACTGATACTGCACACACACTGACTGATACTTCACACACACTGACTGATACTGCACACACACTGACTGATACTTCACACACACTGACTGATACTGCACACACACTGACTGATAATTCACACACACTGACTGATACTGCACACACACTGACTGATACTGCACACACACTGACTGATACTGCGCACACACTGACTGATACTGTGCACACACTGACTGATACTGTGCACACACTGACTGATATTACACACACACTGACTGATACTGCACACACACTGACTGATACTACACACACACTGACTGATAATTCACACACACTGACTGATACTGCACACACACTGACTGATACTGCACACACACTGACTGATACTGCACACACACTGACTGATACTACACACACTGACTGATACTGTGCACACACTGACTGATACTGTGCACACACTGACTGATATTACACACACACTGACTGATACTGCACATACACTGACTGATACTGCACACACACTGACTGATAATTCACACACACTGACTGATACTGCACACACACTGACTGATACTGCACACACACTGACTGATACTGCACACACACTGACTGATACTGCACACACACTGACTGATACTGCGCACAGACTGACTGATACTGCACACACACTGACTGATACTGCACACACACTGACTGATACTGCACACACACTGACTGATACTGCACACACACTGACTGATACTTCAGACACACTGACTGATACTGCACACACACTGTCTGATACTGCTCACACACTGTCTGATACTTCACACACACTGACTGATACTGCACACACACGTACTGATACTTCACACACACTGACTGATACTGCCCACACACTGACTGATACTGCACACACACTGACTGATACTGCACACACACTGACTGATACTTCACACACACTGACTGATACTGCCCACACACTGACTGATACTGCACACACACTGACTGATACTGCACACACACTGACTGATACTGCACACACACTGACTGATACTGCACACACACTGACTGATACTGCACATACACTGACTGATACTTCAGACACACTGACTGATACTGCACACACACTGACTGATACTTCACACACACTGTCTGATACTGCTCACACACTGTCTGATACTTCACACACACTGACTGATACTGCACACACACTGACTGATACTTTACACACACTGACTGATACTGCTCACACACTGTCTGATACTGCTCACACACTGTCTGATACTTCACACACACTGACTGATACTGCACACACACTGACTGATACTGCACACACACTGACTGATACTGCTCACACACTGTCTGATACTTCACACACACTGACTGATACTGCACACACACTGACTGATACTGCACACACACTGACTGATACTGCACACACACTGACTGATACTGCACACACACTGACTGATACTTCACACACACTGACTGATACTGCACACACACTGACTGATACTGCACACACACTGACTGATACTGCTCACACACTGTCTGATACTTCACACACACTGACTGATACTGCACACACACTGACTGATACTGCACACACACTGACTGATACTGCACACACACTGACTGATACTGCACACACACTGACTGATACTTCACACACACTGACTGACACTGCACACACACTGACTGATACTGCACACACACTGACTGATACTGCACACACACTGACTGATACTGCACACACACTGACTGATACTTCACACACACTGACTGATACTGCACACACACTGACTGATACTGCACACACACTGACTGATACTGCACACACACTGACTGATACTTCACACACACTGACTGATACTGCACACACACTGACTGATACTTCACACACACTGACTGATACTGCACACACACTGACTGATAATTCACACACACTGACTGATACTGCACACACACTGACTGATACTGCACACACACTGACTGATACTGCGCACACACTGACTGATACTGTGCACACACTGACTGATACTGTGCACACACTGACTGATATTACACACACACTGACTGATACTGCACACACACTGACTGATACTACACACACACTGACTGATACTGCCCACACACTGACTGATACTGCACACACACTGACTGATACTGCACACACACTGACTGATACTTCACACACACTGACTGATACTGCCCACACACTGACTGATACTGCACACACACTGACTGATACTGCACACACACTGACTGATACTGCACACACACTGACTGATACTGCACACACACTGACTGATACTGCCCACACACTGACTGATACTTCACACACACTGACTGATACTGCCCACACACTGACTGATACTGCACACACACTGACTGATACTGCACACACACTGACTGATACTTCACACACACTGACTGATACTGCACACACACTGACTGATACTGCACACACACTGACTGATACTGCACACACACTGACTGATACTGCACACACACTGACTGATACTTCAGACACACTGACTGATACTGCACACACACTGACTGATACTTCACACACACTGTCTGATACTGCTCACACACTGTCTGATACTTCACACACACTGACTGATACTGCACACACACTGACTGATACTTTACACACACTGACTGATACTGCTCACACACTGTCTGATACTGCTCACACACTGTCTGATACTTCACACACACTGACTGATACTGCACACACACTGACTGATACTGCACACACACTGACTGATACTGCTCACACACTGTCTGATACTTCACACACACTGACTGATACTGCACACACACTGACTGATACTGCACACACACTGACTGATACTGCACACACACTGACTGATACTGCACACACACTGACTGATACTGCACACGCACTGACTGATACTTCACACACACTGACTGATACTGCACACACACTGACTGATACTGCACACACACTGACTGATACTGCTCACACACTGTCTGATACTTCACACACACTGACTGATACTGCACACACACTGACTGATACTGCACACACACTGACTGATACTGCACACACACTGACTGATACTGCACACACACTGACTGATACTTCACACACACTGACTGATACTGCACACACACTGACTGATACTGCACACACACTGACTGATACTGCACACACACTGACTGATACTGCACACACACTGACTGATACTTCACACACACTGACTGATACTGCACACACACTGACTGATACTGCATACACACTGACTGATACTGCACACACACTGACTGATACTTCACACACACTGACTGATACTGCACACACACTGACTGATACTTCACACACACTGACTGATACTGCACACACACTGACTGATAATTCACACACACTGACTGATACTGCACACACACTGACTGATACTGCACACACACTGACTGATACTGCGCACACACTGACAGATACTGTGCACACACTGACTGATACTGTGCACACACTGACTGATATTACACACACACTGACTGATACTGCACACACACTGACTGATACTACACACACACTGACTGATAATTCACACACACTGACTGATACTGCACACACACTGACTGATACTGCACACACACTGACTGATAATTCACACACACTGACTGATACTACACACACTGACTGATACTGTGCACACACTGACTGATACTGTGCACACACTGACTGATATTACACACATTACACACACTGACTGATACTGCACATACACTGACTGATACTGCACACACACTGACTGATAATTCACACACACTGACTGATACTGCACACACACTGACTGATACTTCACACACACTGACTGATACTGCACACACACTGACTGATACTGCACACACACTGACTGATACTGCACACACACTGACTGATACTGCACACACACTGACTGATACTGCACACACACTGACTGATACTTCACACACACTGACTGATACTGCACACACACTGACTGATACTGCACACACACTGACTGATACTGCTCACGCACTGTCTGATACTTCACACACACTGACTGATACTGCACACACACTGACTGATACTGCACACACACTGACTGATACTGCACACACACTGACTGATACTGCACACACACTGACTGATACTTCACACACACTGACTGATACTGCACACACACTGACTGATACTGCACACACACTGACTGATACTGCACACACACTGACTGATACTGCACACACACTGACTGATACTTCACACACACTGACTGATACTGCACACACACTGACTGATACTGCATACACACTGACTGATACTGCACACACACTGACTGATACTTCACACACACTGACTGATACTGCACACACACTGACTGATACTTCACACACACTGACTGATACTGCACACACACTGACTGATAATTCACACACACTGACTGATACTGCACACACACTGACTGATACTGCACACACACTGACTGATACTGCGCACACACTGACTGATACTGTGCACACACTGACTGATACTGTGCACACACTGACTGATAGTACACACACACTGACTGATACTGCACACACACTGACTGATACTACACACACACTGACTGATAATTCACACACACTGACTGATACTGCACACACACTGACTGATACTGCACACACACTGACTGATAATTCACACACACTGACTGATACTACACACACTGACTGATACTGTGCACACACTGACTGATACTGTGCACACACTGACTGATATTACACACACACTGACTGATACTGCACATACACTGACTGATACTGCACACACACTGACTGATAATTCACACACACTGACTGATACTGCACACACACTGACTGATACTGCACACACACTGACTGATACTGCAGACACACTGACCGATACTGCACACACACTGACTGATACTGAGCACAGACTGACTGATACTGCACACACACTGACTGATACTGCACACACACTGACTGATACTGCACACACACTGACTGATACTGCACACACACTGACTGATACTGCATACACACTGACTGATACTGCACACACACTGACTGATACTTCACACACACTGACTGATACTGCACACACACTGACTGATACTTCACACACACTGACTGATACTGCACACACACTGACTGATAATTCACACACACTGACTGATACTGCACACACACTGACTGATACTGCACACACACTGACTGATACTGCGCACACACTGACTGATACTGTGCACACACTGACTGATACTGTGCACACACTGACTGATATTACACACACACTGACTGATACTGCACACACACTGACTGATACTACACACACACTGACTGATAATTCACACACACTGACTGATACTGCACACACACTGACTGATACTGCACACACACTGACTGATAATTCACACACACTGACTGATACTACACACACTACACACTGACTGATACTGTGCACACACTGACTGATACTGTGCACACACTGACTGATATTACACACACACTGACTGATACTGCACACACACTGACTGATACTGCACGCACACTGACTGATAATTCACACACACTGACTGATACTGCACACACACTGACTGATACTGCACACACACTGACTGATACTGCACACACACTGACTGATACTGCACACACACTGACTGATACTACACACACACTGACTGATACTGCACGCACAGAGACTGATACTACAGACACTGACTGATACTGCCCACACACTGACTGATACTGCACACACACTGACTAATACTACAGACACTGACAGAGAACCAAGGGGTTAAGAGGCGAACGCGTACGACATATCAGGCAGCGCGTGCGCGCTGAATTTCCTTTTTTTGTAAAGAGTTGCCCGCGCGTAAAGGCCTCTGGTTTTTACGCTTGAAAATACCAGACGTAAGTACTTAGTTTTACAGGTAAGTGGTCTATTAATACAATTTAGATTTTTTTTTCCACAGGTTTATTATTTTTAAAGAATTTACAGTAAGGTAAGTGTATTTTTAGACCCTATTTGTTAAAAAATTATTTTTTTTTTAAATTTGATTAATTGTTTAAAATAGTTTTTCACAGTTATTCATAGTTCATTTATTTCGTGGGATTTTTTAAAACTTTTATTTGTAGTTTAAGTGCTGTGTTGGACGCCCTCAGTTTTCATGAGTTTGACAGTTCTTACTGTCAAACTCATGAATGAACTTTTGCAACCTCCCATTGGTTGCCCAGTGCCCGCGTGATCCCAGCCGGCTCATCAAAATAACTACGCTTTAATTCTGTTTAAAACTACTTTACATTCTTCAAAATAATTTAAAAGTATTTAAAACTTTATAAAAGTTACCTAAAAATTAATAAAAATACAAAAAATGTCTTTAAAATGCTGCTCTGCATGTAGAATTGCTTTGCAGCTTGTGTTAAAAATTGGGGGCGTGGCCTATGTTAAGGAGACCTCAAGGGGCGTGTCTAACTTAGACTCCGCGCTCGAGGCTTCGCGCTGGCTGCACTCCTGGGCGGCGTGACGTCAGACGCTGCCCGGGAGTAATCAACTGAAAACAGGAATTGCAAGCGTCCCGGGAGCCGAACGGCAGGAGCGCCGGGTAAGTGCTCATCGGGGGCTTGAACGCGTGGCAAGCCCCCGAGCCTAATTTCTGGGCCAATACACACACACTGACTGATACTGCACACACACTGACTGATACTTCACACACACTAACTGATACTGCACACACACTGACTGATACTGCACACACACGTACTGATACTTCACACACACTGACTGATACTGCCCACACACTGACTGATACTGCACACACACGTACTGATACTTCACACACACTGACTGATACTGCCCACACACTGACTGATACTGCACACACACTGACTGATACTGCACACACACTAACTGATACTTCACACACACTGACTGATACTGCCCACACACTGACTGATACTGCACACACACTGACTGATACTGCACACACACTGACTGATACTGCACACACACTGACTGATACTGCCCACACACTGACTGATACTTCACACACACTGACTGATACTGCCCACACTGACTGATACTGCACACACACTGACTGATACTGCACACACACTGACTGATACTGCACACACACTGACTGATACTTCACACACACTGACTGATACTGCACACACACTGACTGATACTGCACACACACTGACTGATACTGCACACACACTGACTGATACTGCACACACACTGACTGATACTGCACATACACTGACTGATACTTCAGACACACTGACTGATACTGCACACACACTGACTGATACTTCACACACACTGTCTGATACTGCTCACACACTGTCTGATACTTCACACACACTGACTGATACTGCACACACACTGACTGATACTTTACACACACTGACTGATACTGCTCACACACTGTCTGATACTGCTCACACACTGTCTGATACTTCACACACACTGACTGATACTGCACACACACTGACTGATACTGCACACACACTGACTGATACTGCTCACACACTGTCTGATACTTCACACACACTGACTGATACTGCACACACACTGACTGATACTGCACACACACTGACTGATACTTCACACACACTGTCTGATACTGCTCACACACTGTCTGATACTTCACACACACTGACTGATACTGCACACACACTGACTGATACTTTACACACACTGACTGATACTGCTCACACACTGTCTGATACTGCTCACACACTGTCTGATACTTCACACACACTGACTGATACTGCACACACACTGACTGATACTGCACACACACTGACTGATACTGCACACACACAGACTGATACTGCACACACACTGACTGATACTGCACACACACTGACTGATACTGCACACACACTGACTGATACTGCACACACACTGACTGATACTACACACACACTGACTGATACTGCACATTCCCTGACTGATACTACACACACACTGACTGATCCTGCACACACACTGACCGATACTGCACACACTGACTGATACTGCACACACACTGACTGATACTACACACACACTGACTGATGCTACACACACACTGACTGATACTGCACACACACTGACTGATACTGCACACACTGGCTGATACTACACACACACTGACTGATACTACACACACACTGACTGATACTGCACACACACTGACTGATACTGCACACACTGACTGATACTACACACACACTGACCGATACTGCACACACTGACTGATACTGCACACACACTGACTGATACTACACACACACTGACTGATACTACACACACACTGACTGATACTGCACACACACTGACTGATACTGCACACACTGGCTGATACTTCACACACACTGACTGATACTGCACACACTGACTGATACTGCACACACACTGACTGATACTGCACACACACTGACTGATACTTTACACACACTGACTGATACTACACACACACTGACTGATACTGCACACACACTGACTGATACTGCACACACACTGACTGATACTGCACACACACACTGACTGATACTTCACACACACTGACTGATACTGCACACAGACTGACTGATACTGCACACACACTGACTGATGCTGCACACACACTGACTGATACTGCACACACACTGACTAATACTGCACACACTGACTGATACTGCACACACACTGACTGATACTGCACACACACTGACTGATACTGCACACACTGACTGATACTGCACACACACTGACTGATACTACACACACACTGACTGATACTGCACACACACTGACTGATACTGCACACACTGGCTGATACTTCACACACACTGACTGATACTGCACACACTGACTGATACTGCACACACACTGACTGATACTGCACACACACTGACTGATACTTTACACACACTGACTGATACTACACACACACTGACTGATACTGCACACACACTGACTGATACTGCACACACACTGACTGATACTGCACACACACACTGACTGATACTTCACACACACTGACTGATACTGCACACAGACTGACTGATACTGCACACACACTGACTGATGCTGCACACACACTGACTGATACTGCACACACACTGACTAATACTGCACACACTGACTGATACTGCACACACACTGACTGATACTGCACACACACTGACTGATACTGCACACACTGACTGATACTGCACACACACTGACTGATACTGCACACACTGACTGATACTTCACACACACTGACTGATACTGCACACACACTGACTGATACTTCACACACACTGACTGATACTGCACACACACTGACTGATACTGCACACACACTGACTGATACTGTACACACACTGACTGATACTACACACACACTGACTGATACTGCCCACACTGACTGATACTGCACACACACTGACTGATACTGCACACACACTGACTAATACTGCACACACACTGACTGATACTGCACACACACTGACTGATACTACACACACACTGACTGATACTGCACACACACACTGACTGATACGGCACACACACACTGACTGATACTGCACACACACTGACTGATACTGCACACACACTGACTGATACTGCACACACACTGACTGATTCTGCACACACACTGACTGATACTACACACACACTGACTGATACTGCACACACACTGACTGATGCTGCACAGACACTGACTGTTACTGCACACGCACTGACTGACACTACAGACACTGACTGATACTGCACACACACTGACTGATACTGAACACACACTGACTGATACTGCGCACACACTGACTGATACTACACACACTGACAGATACTACACACACTGACTGTTACTGCACACACACTGACTGATACTGCACACACACTGACTGATACTGCACACACACTGACTGATACTGCACACACACACTGACTGATACTGCACACACACTGACTGATACTGCACACATACACTTACTGATACTGCACACAAACTGACTGATACGGCACACACACTGACTGATACTGCACGCACACTGACTGATACTGCACACACACTGACTGATACTGCACACACTGACTGATACTGCACACACACTGACTGATACTGCACACACACTGACTGATACTACACAAACACTGACTGATAAAGCACACACACTGACTGATACTGCACACACACTGACTGATACTGCACACACTGATTGATACTGCACACACTGACTGACACTGCACACACACTGACTGATACTGCACACACTGACTGATACTGCACACACACTGACTGATACTGCACACACACTGACTGATACTGCACACACACTGACTGATACTGCACACACACTGACTGCTACTGCACACACACTGACTGATACTTCATACCCACTGACTGATACTGCACACACACTGACTGATACTGCACACACACTGACTGATACTTCACACACACTGACTGATACTGCACACACACTGATACTGCACACACACTGTCTGATACTGCACACACACTGACTGATACTGCACACACACTGACTGATACTTCACACACACTGACTGATACTGCACACACACTGACTGATACTGCACACACACTGACTGATACTGCACACACACTGACTGATACTGCACACACACTGACTGATACTTCACACACACTGACTGATACTGCACACACACTGACTGATACTGCATACACACTGACTGATACTGCACACACACTGACTGATACTTCACACACACTGACTGATACTGCACACACACTGACTGATACTTCACACACACTGACTGATACTGCACACACACTGACTGATAATTCACACACACTGACTGATACTGCACACACACTGACTGATACTGCACACACACTGACTGATACTGCGCACACACTGACTGATACTGTGCACACACTGACTGATACTGTGCACACACTGACTGATAGTACACACACACTGACTGATACTGCACACACACTGACTGATACTACACACACACTGACTGATAATTCACACACACTGACTGATACTGCACACACACTGACTGATACTGCACACACACTGACTGATAATTCACACACACTGACTGATACTACACACACTGACTGATACTGTGCACACACTGACTGATACTGTGCACACACTGACTGATATTACACACACACTGACTGATACTGCACATACACTGACTGATACTGCACACACACTGACTGATAATTCACACACACTGACTGATACTGCACACACACTGACTGATACTGCACACACACTGACTGATACTGCAGACACACTGACCGATACTGCACACACACTGACTGATACTGAGCACAGACTGACTGATACTGCACACACACTGACTGATACTGCACACACACTGACTGATACTGCACACACACTGACTGATACTGCACACACACTGACTGATACTGCATACACACTGACTGATACTGCACACACACTGACTGATACTTCACACACACTGACTGATACTGCACACACACTGACTGATACTTCACACACACTGACTGATACTGCACACACACTGACTGATAATTCACACACACTGACTGATACTGCACACACACTGACTGATACTGCACACACACTGACTGATACTGCGCACACACTGACTGATACTGTGCACACACTGACTGATACTGTGCACACACTGACTGATATTACACACACACTGACTGATACTGCACACACACTGACTGATACTACACACACACTGACTGATAATTCACACACACTGACTGATACTGCACACACACTGACTGATACTGCACACACACTGACTGATAATTCACACACACTGACTGATACTACACACACTACACACTGACTGATACTGTGCACACACTGACTGATACTGTGCACACACTGACTGATATTACACACACACTGACTGATACTGCACACACACTGACTGATACTGCACGCACACTGACTGATAATTCACACACACTGACTGATACTGCACACACACTGACTGATACTGCACACACACTGACTGATACTGCACACACACTGACTGATACTGCACACACACTGACTGATACTACACACACACTGAGTGATACTGCACGCACAGAGACTGATACTACAGACACTGACTGATACTGCCCACACACTGACTGATACTGCACACACACTGACTAATACTACAGACACTGACAGAGAACCAAGGGGTTAAGAGGCGAACGCGTACGACATATCAGGCAGCGCGTGCGCGCTGAATTTCCTTTTTTTGTAAAGAGTTGCCCGCGCGTAAAGGCCTCTGGTTTTTACGCTTGAAAATACCAGACGTAAGTACTTAGTTTTACAGGTAAGTGGTCTATTAATACAATTTAGATTTTTTTTTCCACAGGTTTATTATTTTTAAAGAATTTACAGTAAGGTAAGTGTATTTTTAGACCCTATTTGTTAAAAAATTATTTTTTTTTTAAATTTGATTAATTGTTTAAAATAGTTTTTCACAGTTATTCATAGTTCATTTATTTCGTGGGATTTTTTAAAACTTTTATTTGTAGTTTAAGTGCTGTGTTGGACGCCCTCAGTTTTCATGAGTTTGACAGTTCTTACTGTCAAACTCATGAATGAACTTTTGCAACCTCCCATTGGTTGCCCAGTGCCCGCGTGATCCCAGCCGGCTCATCAAAATAACTACGCTTTAATTCTGTTTAAAACTACTTTACATTCTTCAAAATAATTTAAAAGTATTTAAAACTTTATAAAAGTTACCTAAAAATTAATAAAAATACAAAAAATGTCTTTAAAATGCTGCTCTGCATGTAGAATTGCTTTGCAGCTTGTGTTAAAAATTGGGGGCGTGGCCTATGTTAAGGAGACCTCAAGGGGCGTGTCTAACTTAGACTCCGCGCTCGAGGCTTCGCGCTGGCTGCACTCCTGGGCGGCGTGACGTCAGACGCTGCCCGGGAGTAATCAACTGAAAACAGGAATTGCAAGCGTCCCGGGAGCCGAACGGCAGGCGCGCCGGGTAAGTGCTCATCGGGGGCTTGAACGCGTGGCAAGCCCCCGAGCCTAATTTCTGGGCCAATACACACACACTGACTGATACTGCACACACACTGACTGATACTTCACACACACTAACTGATACTGCACACACACTGACTGATACTGCACACACACGTACTGATACTTCACACACACTGACTGATACTGCCCACACACTGACTGATACTGCACACACACGTACTGATACTTCACACACACTGACTGATACTGCCCACACACTGACTGATACTGCACACACACTGACTGATACTGCACACACACTAACTGATACTTCACACACACTGACTGATACTGCCCACACACTGACTGATACTGCACACACACTGACTGATACTGCACACACACTGACTGATACTGCACACACACTGACTGATACTGCCCACACACTGACTGATACTTCACACACACTGACTGATACTGCCCACACTGACTGATACTGCACACACACTGACTGATACTGCACACACACTGACTGATACTGCACACACACTGACTGATACTTCACACACACTGACTGATACTGCACACACACTGACTGATACTGCACACACACTGACTGATACTGCACACACACTGACTGATACTGCACACACACTGACTGATACTGCACATACACTGACTGATACTTCAGACACACTGACTGATACTGCACACACACTGACTGATACTTCACACACACTGTCTGATACTGCTCACACACTGTCTGATACTTCACACACACTGACTGATACTGCACACACACTGACTGATACTTTACACACACTGACTGATACTGCTCACACACTGTCTGATACTGCTCACACACTGTCTGATACTTCACACACACTGACTGATACTGCACACACACTGACTGATACTGCACACACACTGACTGATACTGCTCACACACTGTCTGATACTTCACACACACTGACTGATACTGCACACACACTGACTGATACTGCACACACACTGACTGATACTTCACACACACTGTCTGATACTGCTCACACACTGTCTGATACTTCACACACACTGACTGATACTGCACACACACTGACTGATACTTTACACACACTGACTGATACTGCTCACACACTGTCTGATACTGCTCACACACTGTCTGATACTTCACACACACTGACTGATACTGCACACACACTGACTGATACTGCACACACACTGACTGATACTGCACACACACAGACTGATACTGCACACACACTGACTGATACTGCACACACACTGACTGATACTGCACACACACTGACTGATACTGCACACACACTGACTGATACTACACACACACTGACTGATACTGCACATTCCCTGACTGATACTACACACACACTGACTGATCCTGCACACACACTGACCGATACTGCACACACTGACTGATACTGCACACACACTGACTGATACTACACACACACTGACTGATGCTACACACACACTGACTGATACTGCACACACACTGACTGATACTGCACACACTGGCTGATACTACACACACACTGACTGATACTACACACACACTGACTGATACTGCACACACACTGACTGATACTGCACACACTGACTGATACTACACACACACTGACCGATACTGCACACACTGACTGATACTGCACACACACTGACTGATACTACACACACACTGACTGATACTACACACACACTGACTGATACTGCACACACACTGACTGATACTGCACACACTGGCTGATACTTCACACACACTGACTGATACTGCACACACTGACTGATACTGCACACACACTGACTGATACTGCACACACACTGACTGATACTTTACACACACTGACTGATACTACACACACACTGACTGATACTGCACACACACTGACTGATACTGCACACACACTGACTGATACTGCACACACACACTGACTGATACTTCACACACACTGACTGATACTGCACACAGACTGACTGATACTGCACACACACTGACTGATGCTGCACACACACTGACTGATACTGCACACACACTGACTAATACTGCACACACTGACTGATACTGCACACACACTGACTGATACTGCACACACACTGACTGATACTGCACACACTGACTGATACTGCACACACACTGACTGATACTACACACACACTGACTGATACTGCACACACACTGACTGATACTGCACACACTGGCTGATACTTCACACACACTGACTGATACTGCACACACTGACTGATACTGCACACACACTGACTGATACTGCACACACACTGACTGATACTTTACACACACTGACTGATACTACACACACACTGACTGATACTGCACACACACTGACTGATACTGCACACACACTGACTGATACTGCACACACACACTGACTGATACTTCACACACACTGACTGATACTGCACACAGACTGACTGATACTGCACACACACTGACTGATGCTGCACACACACTGACTGATACTGCACACACACTGACTAATACTGCACACACTGACTGATACTGCACACACACTGACTGATACTGCACACACACTGACTGATACTGCACACACTGACTGATACTGCACACACACTGACTGATACTGCACACACTGACTGATACTTCACACACACTGACTGATACTGCACACACACTGACTGATACTTCACACACACTGACTGATACTGCACACACACTGACTGATACTGCACACACACTGACTGATACTGTACACACACTGACTGATACTACACACACACTGACTGATACTGCCCACACTGACTGATACTGCACACACACTGACTGATACTGCACACACACTGACTAATACTGCACACACACTGACTGATACTGCACACACACTGACTGATACTACACACACACTGACTGATACTGCACACACACACTGACTGATACGGCACACACACACTGACTGATACTGCACACACACTGACTGATACTGCACACACACTGACTGATACTGCACACACACTGACTGATTCTGCACACACACTGACTGATACTACACACACACTGACTGATACTGCACACACACTGACTGATGCTGCACAGACACTGACTGTTACTGCACACGCACTGACTGACACTACAGACACTGACTGATACTGCACACACACTGACTGATACTGAACACACACTGACTGATACTGCGCATACACTGACTGATACTACACACACTGACAGATACTACACACACTGACTGTTACTGCACACACACTGACTGATACTGCACACACACTGACTGATACTGCACACACACTGACTGATACTGCACACACACACTGACTGATACTGCACACACACTGACTGATACTGCACACATACACTTACTGATACTGCACACAAACTGACTGATACGGCACACACACTGACTGATACTGCACGCACACTGACTGATACTGCACACACACTGACTGATACTGCACACACTGACTGATACTGCACACACACTGACTGATACTGCACACACACTGACTGATACTACACAAACACTGACTGATAAAGCACACACACTGACTGATACTGCACACACACTGACTGATACTGCACACACTGATTGATACTGCACACACTGACTGACACTGCACACACACTGACTGATACTGCACACACTGACTGATACTGCACACACACTGACTGATACTGCACACACACTGACTGATACTGCACACACACTGACTGATACTGTACACACACTGACTGATACTTCACACACACTGACTGATATTGCACACACACTGACTGATACTGCACAGACACTGACTGATACTGCACACACACTGACTGATACTGCACACACACTGACTGATACTGCACACACACTGACTGCTACTGCACACACACTGACTGATACTTCATACCCACTGACTGATACTGCACACACACTGACTGATACTGCACACACACTGACTGATACTTCACACACACTGACTGATACTGCACACACACTGATACTGCACACACACTGTCTGATACTGCACACACACTGACTGATACTGCACACACACTGACTGATACTGCACACACACTGGCTGATACTGTACACACACTGACTGATACTTTACATACACTGACTGATACTGCCCACACACTGACTGATGCTGCACACACACTGACTGATACTGCACACACACTGACTGATACTACACACACACTGACTGATACTGCACACACACTGACTGATACTTCACACACACTGACTGATACTACACACACACTGACTGATACTGCACACACACTGACTGATGCTACAGACACACTGACTGATGCTGCACACACACAGACTGATACTGCACACACACTGACTAATACTGCACACACTGACTGATACTGCACACACACTGACTGATACTGCACACACACTGACTGATACTGCACACACTGACTGATACTGCAGACACTGACTGATACTGCACACACACTGACTGATACTGCACACACACTGACTGATACTGCACACACACTGACTGATGCTACACACACACTGACTGATGCTGCACACACACTGACTGATGCTGCACACACACTGACTGATACTGCACACACTGATTGATACTGCACACACTGACTGACACTGCACACACACTGACTGATACTGCACACACTGACTGATACTGCACACACACTGACTGATACTGCACACACACTGACTGATACTGCACACACACTGACTGATACTGTACACACACTGACTGATACTTCACACACACTGACTGATACTGCACACACACTGACTGATACTGCACACACTGATTGATACTGCACACACTGACTGACACTGCACACACACTGACTGATACTGCACACACTGACTGATACTGCACACACACTGACTGATACTGCACACACACTGACTGATACTGCACACACACTGACTGATACTGTACACACACTGACTGATACTTCACACACACTGACTGATACTGCACACACACTGACTGATACTGCACAGACACTGACTGATACTGCACACACACTGACTGATACTGCACACACACTGACTGATACTGCACACACACTGACTGATACTGCACACACACTGACTGATACTTCATACCCACTGACTGATACTGCACACACACTGACTGATACTGCACACACACTGACTGATACTTCACACACACTGACTGATACTGCACACACACTGATACTGCACACACACTGTCTGATACTGCACACACACTGACTGATACTGCACACACACTGACTGATACTGCACACACACTGGCTGATACTGTACACACACTGACTGATACTTTACATACACTGACTGATACTGCCCACACACTGACTGATACTGCACACACACTGACTGATACTGCACACACACTGACTGATACTACACACACACTGACTGATACTGCACACACACTGACTGATACTTCACACACACTGACTGATACTGCACACACACTGACTGATACTACACACACACTGACTGATACTGCACACACACTGACTGATACTGCACACACACTGACTGATACTGCACACACACTGACTGATGCTACACACACACTGACTGATGCTGCACACACACTGACTGATACTGCACACACACTGACTAATACTGCACACACTGACTGATACTGCACACACACTGACTGATACTGCACACACACTGACTGATACTGCACACACTGACTGATACTGCACACACTGACTGATACTGCACACACACTGACTGATACTGCACACACACTGACTGATACTGCACACACACTGACTGATGCTACACACACACTGACTGATGCTGCACACACACTGACTGATGCTGCACACACACTGACTGATACTGCACACACTGACTGATACTGCACACACACTGACTGATACTGCACACACTGACTGATACTGCACACACACTGACTGATACTGCACACACACTGACTGATACTACATACACACTGACTGATACAGCACACACACTGACTGATACTGCACACACTGACTGATACTGCACACACTGACTGATACTGCACACACACTGACCGATACTGCACACACACTGACTGATACTGTACACACACTGACTGATACTACACACACACTGACTGATACTGCCCACACACTGACTGATACTGCACACACTCTGACTGATACTGCACACACACTGACTGATACTGTACACACTAACTGATACTACACACACACTGACTGATACTGCACACACACTGACTGATACTGCACACACACTGACTGATACTACACACACACTGACTGATACTGCACACACACTGACTGATGCTACACACACACTGACTGATGCTGCACACACACTGACTGATACTGCACACACACTGACTAATACTGCACACACACTGACTGATACTGCACACACACTGACTGACACGGCACACACACACTGACTGATACTGCACACACACTGACTGATACTGCACACACACTGACTGATACTGCACACACACTGACTGATTCTGCACACACACTGACTGATACTACACACACACTGACTGATACTGCACACACACTGACTGATGCTGCACAGACACTGACTGTTACTGCACACGCACTGACTGATACTACAGACACTGACTGATACTGCACACACACTGACTGATACTGAACACACACTGACTGATACTACACACACTGACTGATGCTGCACACACTGACTGATACTGCACACACACTGACTGATACTGCACACACACGTACTGATACTTCACACACACTGACTGATACTGCCCACACACTGACTGATACTGCACACACACGTACTGATACTTCACACACACTGACTGATACTGCCCACACACTGACTGACACTGCACACACACTGACTGATACTGCACACACACTAACTGATACTTCACACACACTGACTGATACTGCCCACACACTGACTGATACTGCACACACACTGACTGATACTGCACACACACTGACTGATACTGCACACACACTGACTGATACTGCCCACACACTGACTGATACTTCACACACACTGACTGATACTGCCCACACACTGACTGATACTGCACACACACTGACTGATACTGCACACACACTGACTGATACTGCACACACACTGACTGATACTTCACACACACTGACTGATACTGCACACACACTGACTGATACTGCACACACACTGACTGATACTGCACACACATTGACTGATACTGCACACACACTGACTGATACTGCACATACACTGACTGATACTTCAGACACACTGACTGATACTGCACACACACTGACTGATACTTCACACACACTGTCTGATACTGCTCACACACTGTCTGATACTTCACACACACTGACTGATACTGCACACACACTGACTGATACTTTACACACACTGACTGATACTGCTCACACACTGTCTGATACTGCTCACACACTGTCATAGAGTCATAGAGTCAAAGAGTAATACAGCACGGATAGAGGCCCTTCGGCCCATCGTGTCCGCGCCGGCCATCAAGCCCTGTCTAATCTAATCCCATATTCCAGCATTTGGCCCGTAGCCTTGTATGCTATGGCATTTCAAGTGCACATCCAAATGCTTCTTAAATGTTGTGAGGGTTTCTGCCTCCACAACCCTTTCAGGCAGTGAGTTCCAGACTCCAACCACCCTCTGGGTGAAAAAGTTCTTTCTCAAATCCCCTCTAAACCTCCCGCCCTTTACCTTGAATCTATGCCCCCTAGTTATCGACCCCTCTACTAAGGGAAAAAGCTCCTCAGCATCCATCCTATCTATGCCCCTCATAATTTTGTACACCTCAATCATGTCCCCCCTCAGCCTCCTCAGCTCCAAGGAAAACAAACCCAACCTGCCCAGTCTCTCTTCATAGCTGAAGCGCTCCAGCCCTGGTAACATCCTGGTGAACCTCCTCTGCACCCTCTCTAACGCGATCACATCCTTCCTGTAGTGTGGCGACCAGAACTGCACACAATATTCCAGCTGTGGCCTAACCAGTGTTTTATACAGCTCCATCATAACCTCCTTGCTCTTATATTCAATGCCTCGGCTAATGAAGGCAAGTATCCCATATGCCTTTTTTACCACCTTATCCACCTGTTCCGCCGCCTTCAGGGATCTGTGTACTTGCACACCCAGATCCCTCTGCCCCTCCGTCTGTCTGATACTTCACACACACTGACTGATACTGTACACACACTGACTGATACTGCACACACACTGACTGATACTGCTCACACACTGTCTGATACTTCACACACACTGACTGATACTGCACACACACTGACTGATACTGCACACACACTGACTGATACTGCACACACACTGACTGATACTGCACACACACTGACTGATACTTCACACACACTGACTGATACTGCACACACACTGACTGATACTGCACACACACTGACTGATACTGCTCACACACTGTCTGATACTTCACACACACTGACTGATACTGCACACACACTGACTGATACTGCACACACACTGACTGATACTGCACACACACTGACTGATACTGCACACACACTGACTGATACTTCACACACACTGACAGATACTGCACACACACTGACTGATACTGCACACACACTGACTGATACTGCACACACACTGACTGATACTGCACACACACTGACTGATACTTCACACACACTGACTGATACTGCACACACACTGACTGATACTGCATACACACTGACTGATACTGCACACACACTGACTGATACTTCACACACACTGACTGATACTGCACACACACTGACTGATACTTCACACACACTGACTGATACTGCACACACACTGACTGATAATTCACACACACTGACTGATACTGCACACACACTGACTGATACTGCACACACACTGACTGATACTGCGCACACACTGACATACTGTGCACACACTGACTGATACTGTGCACACACTGACTGATATTACACACACACTGACTGATACTGCACACACACTGACTGATACTACACACACACTGACTGATAATTCACACACACTGACTGATACTGCACACACACTGACTGATACTGCACACACACTGACTGATACTGCACACACACTGACTGATACTACACACACTGACTGATACTGTGCACACACTGACTGATACTGTGCACACACTGACTGATATTACACACACACTGACTGATACTGCACATACACTGACTGATACTGCACACACACTGACTGATAATTCACACACACTGACTGATACTGCACACACACTGACTGATACTGCACACACACTGACTGATACTGCACACACACTGACTGATACTGCACACACACTGACTGATACTGCGCACAGACTGACTGATACTGCACACACACTGACTGATACTGCACACACACTGACTGATACTGCACACACACTGACTGATACTGCACACACTGACTGATACTTCAGACACACTGACTGATACTGCACACACACTGTCTGATACTGCTCACACACTGTCTGATACTTCACACACACTGACTGATACTGCACACACACGTACTGATACTTCACACACACTGACTGATACTGCCCACACACTGACTGATACTGCACACACACTGACTGATACTGCACACACACTGACTGATACTTCACACACACTGACTGATACTGCCCACACACTGACTGATACTGCACACACACTGACTGATACTGCACACACACTGACTGATACTGCACACACACTGACTGATACTGCACACACACTGACTGATACTGCACATACACTGACTGATACTTCAGACACACTGACTGATACTGCACACACACTGACTGATACTTCACACACACTGTCTGATACTGCTCACACACTGTCTGATACTTCACACACACTGACTGATACTGCACACACACTGACTGATACTTTACACACACTGACTGATACTGCTCACACACTGTCTGATACTGCTCACACACTGTCTGATACTTCACACACACTGACTGATACTGCACACACACTGACTGATACTGCACACACACTGACTGATACTGCTCACACACTGTCTGATACTTCACACACACTGACTGATACTGCACACACACTGACTGATACTGCACACACACTGACTGATACTGCACACACACTGACTGATACTGCACACACACTGACTGATACTTCACACACACTGACTGATACTGCACACACACTGACTGATACTGCACACACACTGACTGATACTGCTCACACACTGTCTGATACTTCACACACACTGACTGATACTGCACACACACTGACTGATACTGCACACACACTGACTGATACTGCACACACACTGACTGATACTGCACACACACTGACTGATACTTCACACACACTGACTGACACTGCACACACACTGACTGATACTGCACACACACTGACTGATACTGCACACACACTGACTGATACTGCACACACACTGACTGATACTTCACACACACTGACTGATACTGCACACACACTGACTGATACTGCATACACACTGACTGATACTGCACACACACTGACTGATACTTCACACACACTGACTGATACTGCACACACACTGACTGATACTTCACACACACTGACTGATACTGCACACACACTGACTGATAATTCACACACACTGACTGATACTGCACACACACTGACTGATACTTCACACACACTGACTGATACTGCACACACACTGACTGATACTTCACACACACTGACTGATACTGCACACACACTGACTGATACTTCACACACACTGACTGATACTGCACACACACTGACTGATAATTCACACACACTGACTGATACTGCACACACACTGACTGATACTGCACACACACTGACTGATACTGCGCACACACTGACATACTGTGCACACACTGACTGATACTGTGCACACACTGACTGATATTACACACACACTGACTGATACTGCACACACACTGACTGATACTACACACACACTGACTGATAATTCACACACACTGACTGATACTGCACACACACTGACTGATACTGCACACACACTGACTGATACTGCACACACACTGACTGATACTACACACACTGACTGATACTGTGCACACACTGACTGATACTGTGCACACACTGACTGATATTACACACACACTGACTGATACTGCACATACACTGACTGATACTGCACACACACTGACTGATAATTCACACACACTGACTGATACTGCACACACACTGACTGATACTGCACACACACTGACTGATACTGCACACACACTGACTGATACTGCACACACACTGACTGATACTGCGCACAGACTGACTGATACTGCACACACACTGACTGATACTGCACACACACTGACTGATACTGCACACACACTGACTGATACTGCACACACTGACTGATACTTCAGACACACTGACTGATACTGCACACACACTGTCTGATACTGCTCACACACTGTCTGATACTTCACACACACTGACTGATACTGCACACACACGTACTGATACTTCACACACACTGACTGATACTGCCCACACACTGACTGATACTGCACACACACTGACTGATACTGCACACACACTGACTGATACTTCACACACACTGACTGATACTGCCCACACACTGACTGATACTGCACACACACTGACTGATACTGCACACACACTGACTGATACTGCACACACACTGACTGATACTGCACACACACTGACTGATACTGCACATACACTGACTGATACTTCAGACACACTGACTGATACTGCACACACACTGACTGATACTTCACACACACTGTCTGATACTGCTCACACACTGTCTGATACTTCACACACACTGACTGATACTGCACACACACTGACTGATACTTTACACACACTGACTGATACTGCTCACACACTGTCTGATACTGCTCACACACTGTCTGATACTTCACACACACTGACTGATACTGCACACACACTGACTGATACTGCACACACACTGACTGATACTGCTCACACACTGTCTGATACTTCACACACACTGACTGATACTGCACACACACTGACTGATACTGCACACACACTGACTGATACTGCACACACACTGACTGATACTGCACACACACTGACTGATACTTCACACACACTGACTGATACTGCACACACACTGACTGATACTGCACACACACTGACTGATACTGCTCACACACTGTCTGATACTTCACACACACTGACTGATACTGCACACACACTGACTGATACTGCACACACACTGACTGATACTGCACACACACTGACTGATACTGCACACACACTGACTGATACTTCACACACACTGACTGACACTGCACACACACTGACTGATACTGCACACACACTGACTGATACTGCACACACACTGACTGATACTGCACACACACTGACTGATACTTCACACACACTGACTGATACTGCACACACACTGACTGATACTGCATACACACTGACTGATACTGCACACACACTGACTGATACTTCACACACACTGACTGATACTGCACACACACTGACTGATACTTCACACACACTGACTGATACTGCACACACACTGACTGATAATTCACACACACTGACTGATACTGCACACACACTGACTGATACTGCACACACACTGACTGATACTGCGCACACACTGACTGATACTGTGCACACACTGACTGATACTGTGCACACACTGACTGATATTACACACACACTGACTGATACTGCACACACACTGACTGATACTACACACACACTGACTGATACTGCCCACACACTGACTGATACTGCACACACACTGACTGATACTGCACACACACTGACTGATACTTCACACACACTGACTGATACTGCCCACACACTGACTGATACTGCACACACACTGACTGATACTGCACACACACTGACTGATACTGCACACACACTGACTGATACTGCCCACACACTGACTGATACTTCACACACACTGACTGATACTGCCCACACACTGACTGATACTGCACACACACTGACTGATACTGCACACACACTGACTGATACTTCACACACACTGACTGATACTGCACACACACTGACTGATACTGCACACACACTGACTGATACTGCACACACACTGACTGATACTGCACACACACTGACTGATACTTCAGACACACTGACTGATACTGCACACACACTGACTGATACTTCACACACACTGTCTGATACTGCTCACACACTGTCTGATACTTCACACACACTGACTGATACTGCACACACACTGACTGATACTTTACACACACTGACTGATACTGCTCACACACTGTCTGATACTGCTCACACACTGTCTGATACTTCACACACACTGACTGATACTGCACACACACTGACTGATACTGCACACACACTGACTGATACTGCTCACACACTGTCTGATACTTCACACACACTGACTGATACTGCACACACACTGACTGATACTGCACACACACTGACTGATACTGCACACACACTGACTGATACTGCACACACACTGACTGATACTGCACACGCACTGACTGATACTTCACACACACTGACTGATACTGCACACACACTGACTGATACTGCACACACACTGACTGATACTGCTCACACACTGTCTGATACTTCACACACACTGACTGATACTGCACACACACTGACTGATACTGCACACACACTGACTGATACTGCACACACACTGACTGATACTGCACACACACTGACTGATACTTCACACACACTGACTGATACTGCACACACACTGACTGATACTGCACACACACTGACTGATACTGCACACACACTGACTGATACTGCACACACACTGACTGATAATTCACACACACTGACTGATACTGCACACACACTGACTGATACTGCACACACACTGACTGATACTGCACACACACTGACTGATACTGCACACACACTGACTGATACTGCGCACAGACTGACTGATACTGCACACACACTGACTGATACTGCACACACACTGACTGATACTGCACACACACTGACTGATACTGCACACACTGACTGATACTTCAGACACACTGACTGATACTGCACACACACTGTCTGATACTGCTCACACACTGTCTGATACTTCACACACACTGACTGATACTGCACACACACGTACTGATACTTCACACACACTGACTGATACTGCCCACACACTGACTGATACTGCACACACACTGACTGATACTGCACACACACTGACTGATACTTCACACACACTGACTGATACTGCCCACACACTGACTGATACTGCACACACACTGACTGATACTGCACACACACTGACTGATACTGCACACACACTGACTGATACTGCACACACACTGACTGATACTGCACATACACTGACTGATACTTCAGACACACTGACTGATACTGCACACACACTGACTGATACTTCACACACACTGTCTGATACTGCTCACACACTGTCTGATACTTCACACACACTGACTGATACTGCACACACACTGACTGATACTTTACACACACTGACTGATACTGCTCACACACTGTCTGATACTGCTCACACACTGTCTGATACTTCACACACACTGACTGATACTGCACACACACTGACTGATACTGCACACACACTGACTGATACTGCTCACACACTGTCTGATACTTCACACACACTGACTGATACTGCACACACACTGACTGATACTGCACACACACTGACTGATACTGCACACACACTGACTGATACTGCACACACACTGACTGATACTTCACACACACTGACTGATACTGCACACACACTGACTGATACTGCACACACACTGACTGATACTGCTCACACACTGTCTGATACTTCACACACACTGACTGATACTGCACACACACTGACTGATACTGCACACACACTGACTGATACTGCACACACACTGACTGATACTGCACACACACTGACTGATACTTCACACACACTGACTGACACTGCACACACACTGACTGATACTGCACACACACTGACTGATACTGCACACACACTGACTGATACTGCACACACACTGACTGATACTTCACACACACTGACTGATACTGCACACACACTGACTGATACTGCATACACACTGACTGATACTGCACACACACTGACTGATACTTCACACACACTGACTGATACTGCACACACACTGACTGATACTTCACACACACTGACTGATACTGCACACACACTGACTGATAATTCACACACACTGACTGATACTGCACACACACTGACTGATACTGCACACACACTGACTGATACTGCGCACACACTGACTGATACTGTGCACACACTGACTGATACTGTGCACACACTGACTGATATTACACACACACTGACTGATACTGCACACACACTGACTGATACTACACACACACTGACTGATACTGCCCACACACTGACTGATACTGCACACACACTGACTGATACTGCACACACACTGACTGATACTTCACACACACTGACTGATACTGCCCACACACTGACTGATACTGCACACACACTGACTGATACTGCACACACACTGACTGATACTGCACACACACTGACTGATACTGCCCACACACTGACTGATACTTCACACACACTGACTGATACTGCCCACACACTGACTGATACTGCACACACACTGACTGATACTGCACACACACTGACTGATACTTCACACACACTGACTGATACTGCACACACACTGACTGATACTGCACACACACTGACTGATACTGCACACACACTGACTGATACTGCACACACACTGACTGATACTTCAGACACACTGACTGATACTGCACACACACTGACTGATACTTCACACACACTGTCTGATACTGCTCACACACTGTCTGATACTTCACACACACTGACTGATACTGCACACACACTGACTGATACTTTACACACACTGACTGATACTGCTCACACACTGTCTGATACTGCTCACACACTGTCTGATACTTCACACACACTGACTGATACTGCACACACACTGACTGATACTGCACACACACTGACTGATACTGCTCACACACTGTCTGATACTTCACACACACTGACTGATACTGCACACACACTGACTGATACTGCACACACACTGACTGATACTGCACACACACTGACTGATACTGCACACACACTGACTGATACTGCACACGCACTGACTGATACTTCACACACACTGACTGATACTGCACACACACTGACTGATACTGCACACACACTGACTGATACTGCTCACACACTGTCTGATACTTCACACACACTGACTGATACTGCACACACACTGACTGATACTGCACACACACTGACTGATACTGCACACACACTGACTGATACTGCACACACACTGACTGATACTTCACACACACTGACTGATACTGCACACACACTGACTGATACTGCGCACACACTGACTGATACTGCACACACACTGACTGATACTGCACACACACTGACTGATACTTCACACACACTGACTGATACTGCACACACACTGACTGATACTGCATACACACTGACTGATACTGCACACACACTGACTGATACTTCACACACACTGACTGATACTGCACACACACTGACTGATACTTCACACACACTGACTGATACTGCACACACACTGACTGATAATTCACACACACTGACTGATACTGCACACACACTGACTGATACTGCACACACACTGACTGATACTGCGCACACACTGACAGATACTGTGCACACACTGACTGATACTGTGCACACACTGACTGATATTACACACACACTGACTGATACTGCACACACACTGACTGATACTACACACACACTGACTGATAATTCACACACACTGACTGATACTGCACACACACTGACTGATACTGCACACACACTGACTGATAATTCACACACACTGACTGATACTACACACACTGACTGATACTGTGCACACACTGACTGATACTGTGCACACACTGACTGATATTACACACATTACACACACACTGACTGATACTGCACATACACTGACTGATACTGCACACACACTGACTGATAATTCACACACACTGACTGATACTGCACACACACTGACTGATACTTCACACACACTGACTGATACTGCACACACACTGACTGATACTGCACACACACTGACTGATACTGCACACACACTGACTGATACTGCACACACACTGACTGATACTGCACACACACTGACTGATACTTCACACACACTGACTGATACTGCACACACACTGACTGATACTGCACACACACTGACTGATACTGCTCACGCACTGTCTGATACTTCACACACACTGACTGATACTGCACACACACTGACTGATACTGCACACACACTGACTGATACTGCACACACACTGACTGATACTGCACACACACTGACTGATACTTCACACACACTGACTGATACTGCACACACACTGACTGATACTGCACACACACTGACTGATACTGCACACACACTGACTGATACTGCACACACACTGACTGATACTTCACACACACTGACTGATACTGCACACACACTGACTGATACTGCATACACACTGACTGATACTGCACACACACTGACTGATACTTCACACACACTGACTGATACTGCACACACACTGACTGATACTTCACACACACTGACTGATACTGCACACACACTGACTGATAATTCACACACACTGACTGATACTGCACACACACTGACTGATACTGCACACACACTGACTGATACTGCGCACACACTGACTGATACTGTGCACACACTGACTGATACTGTGCACACACTGACTGATAGTACACACACACTGACTGATACTGCACACACACTGACTGATACTACACACACACTGACTGATAATTCACACACACTGACTGATACTGCACACACACTGACTGATACTGCACACACACTGACTGATAATTCACACACACTGACTGATACTACACACACTGACTGATACTGTGCACACACTGACTGATACTGTGCACACACTGACTGATATTACACACACACTGACTGATACTGCACATACACTGACTGATACTGCACACACACTGACTGATAATTCACACACACTGACTGATACTGCACACACACTGACTGATACTGCACACACACTGACTGATACTGCAGACACACTGACCGATACTGCACACACACTGACTGATACTGTGCACAGACTGACTGATACTGCACACACACTGACTGATACTGCACACACACTGACTGATACTGCACACACACTGACTGATACTGCACACACACTGACTGATACTGCATACACACTGACTGGTACTGCACACACACTGACTGATACTTCACACACACTGACTGATACTGCACACACACTGACTGATACTTCACACACACTGACTGATACTGCACACACACTGACTGATAATTCACACACACTGACTGATACTGCACACACACTGACTGATACTGCGCACACACTGACTGATACTGTGCACACACTGACTGATACTGTGCACACACTGACTGATATTACACACACACTGACTGATACTGCACACACACTGACTGATACTACACACACACTGACTGATAATTCACACACACTGACTGATACTGCACACACACTGACTGATACTGCACACACACTGACTGATAATTCACACACACTGACTGATACTACACACACTACACACTGACTGATACTGTGCACACACTGACTGATACTGTGCACACACTGACTGATATTACACACACACTGACTGATACTGCACACACACTGACTGATACTGCACGCACACTGACTGATAATTCACACACACTGACTGATACTGCACACACACTGACTGATACTGCACACACACTGACTGATACTGCACACACACTGACTGATACTGCACACACACTGACTGATACTACACACACACTGACTGATACTGCACGCACAGAGACTGATACTACAGACACTGACTGATACTGCCCACACACTGACTGATACTGCACACACACTGACTAATACTACAGACACTGACAGAGAACCAAGGGGTTAAGAGGTGAACGCGTACGACATATCAGGCAGCGCGTGCGCGCTGAATTTCCTTTTTTTGTAAAGAGTTGCCCGCGCGTAAAGGCCTCTGGTTTTTACGCTTGAAAATACCAGACGTAAGTACTTAGTTTTACAGGTAAGTGGTCTATTAATACAATTTAGATTTTTTTTTCCACAGGTTTATTATTTTTAAAGAATTTACAGTAAGGTAAGTGTATTTTTAGACCCTATTTGTTAAAAAATTATTTTTTTTTTAAATTTGATTAATTGTTTAAAATAGTTTTTCACAGTTATTCATAGTTCATTTATTTCGTGGGATTTTTTAAAACTTTTATTTGTAGTTTAAGTGCTGTGTTGGACGCCCTCAGTTTTCATGAGTTTGACAGTTCTTACTGTCAAACTCATGAATGAACTTTTGCAACCTCCCATTGGTTGCCCAGTGCCCGCGTGATCCCAGCCGGCTCATCAAAATAACTACGCTTTAATTCTGTTTAAAACTACTTTACATTCTTCAAAATAATTTAAAAGTATTTAAAACTTTATAAAAGTTACCTAAAAATTAATAAAAATACAAAAAATGTCTTTAAAATGCTGCTCTGCATGTAGAATTGCTTTGCAGCTTGTGTTAAAAATTGGGGGCGTGGCCTATGTTAAGGAGACCTCAAGGGGCGTGTCTAACTTAGACTCCGCGCTCGAGGCTTCGCGCTGGCTGCACTCCTGGGCGGCGTGACGTCAGACGCTGCCCGGGAGTAATCAACTGAAAACAGGAATTGCAAGCGTCCCGGGAGCCGAACGGCAGGCGCGCCGGGTAAGTGCTCATCGGGGGCTTGAACGCGTGGCAAGCCCCCGAGCCTAATTTCTGGGCCAATACACACACACTGACTGATACTGCACACACACTGACTGATACTTCACACACACTAACTGATACTGCACACACACTGACTGATACTGCACACACACGTACTGATACTTCACACACACTGACTGATACTGCCCACACACTGACTGATACTGCACACACACGTACTGATACTTCACACACACTGACTGATACTGCCCACACACTGACTGATACTGCACACACACTGACTGATACTGCACACACACTAACTGATACTTCACACACACTGACTGATACTGCCCACACACTGACTGATACTGCACACACACTGACTGATACTGCACACACACTGACTGATACTGCACACACACTGACTGATACTGCCCACACACTGACTGATACTTCACACACACTGACTGATACTGCCCACACTGACTGATACTGCACACACACTGACTGATACTGCACACACACTGACTGATACTGCACACACACTGACTGATACTTCACACACACTGACTGATACTGCACACACACTGACTGATACTGCACACACACTGACTGATACTGCACACACACTGACTGATACTGCACACACACTGACTGATACTGCACATACACTGACTGATACTTCAGACACACTGACTGATACTGCACACACACTGACTGATACTTCACACACACTGTCTGATACTGCTCACACACTGTCTGATACTTCACACACACTGACTGATACTGCACACACACTGATTGATACTTTACACACACTGACTGATACTGCTCACACACTGTCTGATACTGCTCACACACTGTCTGATACTTCACACACACTGACTGATACTGCACACACACTGACTGATACTGCACACACACTGACTGATACTGCTCACACACTGTCTGATACTTCACACACACTGACTGATACTGCACACACACTGACTGATACTGCACACACACTGACTGATACTTCACACACACTGTCTGATACTGCTCACACACTGTCTGATACTTCACACACACTGACTGATACTGCACACACACTGACTGATACTGCTCACACACTGTCTGATACTGCTCACACACTGTCTGATACTTCACACACACTGACTGATACTGCACACACACTGACTGATACTGCACACACACTGACTGATACTGCTCACACACTGCCTGATACTTCACACACACTGACTGATACTGCACACACACTGACTGATACTGCACACACACTGACTGATACTGCACACACACTGACTGATACTGCACACACACTGACTGATACTTCACACACACTGACTGATACTGCACACACACTGACTGATACTGCACACACACTGACTGATACTGCTCACACACTGTCTGATACTTCACACACACTGACTGATACTGCACACACACTGACTGATACTGCACACACACTGACTGATACTGCACACACACTGACTGATACTGCACACACACTGACTGATACTTCACACACACTAACTGATACTGCACACACACTGACTGATACTGCACACACACGTACTGATACTTCACACACACTGACTGATACTGCCCACACACTGACTGATACTGCACACACACGTACTGATACTTCACACACACTGACTGATACTGCCCACACACTGACTGATACTGCACACACACTGACTGATACCGCACACACACTAACTGATACTTCACACACACTGACTGATACTGCCCACACACTGACTGATACTGCACACACACTGACTGATACTGCACACACACTGACTGATACTGCACACACACTGACTGATACTGCCCACACACTGACTGATACTTCACACACACTGACTGATACTGCCCACACACTGACTGATACTGCACACACACTGACTGATACTGCACACACACTGACTGATACTGCACACACACTGACTGATACTTCACACACACTGACTGATACTGCACACACACTGACTGATACTGCACACACACTGACTGATACTGCACACACACTGACTGATACTGCACACACACTGACTGATACTGCACATACACTGACTGATACTTCAGACACACTGACTGATACTGCACACACACTGACTGATACTTCACACACACTGTCTGATACTGCTCACACACTGTCTGATACTTCACACACACTGACTGATACTGCACACACACTGACTGATACTTTACACACACTGACTGATACTGCTCACACACTGTCTGATACTGCTCACACACTGTCTGATACTTCACACACACTGACTGATACTGCACACACACTGACTGATACTGCACACACACTGACTGATACTGCTCACACACTGTCTGATACTTCACACACACTGACTGATACTGCACACACACTGACTGATACTGCACACACACTGACTGATACTTCACACACACTGTCTGATACTGCTCACACACTGTCTGATACTTCACACACACTGACTGATACTGCACACACACTGACTGATACTTGACACACACTGACTGATACTGCTCACACACTGTCTGATACTGCTCACACACTGTCTGATACTTCACACACACTGACTGATACTGCACACACACTGACTGATACTGCACACACACTGACTGATACTGCTCACACACTGTCTGATACTTCACACACACTGACTGATACTGCACACACACTGACTGATACTGCACACACACTGACTGATACTGCACACACACTGACTGATACTGCACACACACTGACTGATAATTCACACACACTGACTGATACTGCACACACACTGACTGATACTGCACACACACTGACTGATACTGCGCACACACTGACTGATACTGTGCACACACTGACTGATACTGTGCACACACTGACTGATATTACACACACACTGACTGATACTGCACACACACTGACTGATACTACACACACACTGACTGATAATTCACACACACTGACTGATACTGCACACACACTGACTGATACTGCACACACACTGACTGATAATTCACACACACTGACTGATACTACACACACTGACTGATACTGTGCACACACTGACTGATACTGTGCACACACTGACTGATATTACACACACACTGACTGATACTGCACATACACTGACTGATACTGCACACACACTGACTGATAATTCACACACACTGACTGATACTGCACACACACTGACTGATACTGCACACACACTGACTGATACTGCAGACACACTGACCGATACTGCACACACACTGACTGATACTGTGCACAGACTGACTGATACTGCACACACACTGACTGATACTGCACACACACTGACTGATACTGCACACACACTGACTGATACTGCACACACACTGACTGATACTGCATACACACTGACTGATACTGCACACACACTGACTGATACTTCACACACACTGACTGATACTGCACACACACTGACTGATACTTCACACACACTGACTGATACTGCACACACACTGACTGATATTACACACACTGACTGATACTGCACACACACTGACTGATACTACACACACACTGACTGATAATTCACACACACTGACTGATACTGCACACACACTGACTGATACTGCACACACACTGACTGATAATTCACACACACTGACTGATACTACACACACTACACACTGACTGATACTGTGCACACACTGACTGATACTGTGCACACACTGACTGATATTACACACACACTGACTGATACTGCACACACACTGACTGATACTGCACGCACACTGACTGATAATTCACACACACTGACTGATACTGCACACACACTGACTGATACTGCACACACACTGACTGATACTGCACACACACTGACTGATACTGCACACACACTGACTGATACTGCCCACACACTGACTGATACTGCACACACACTGACTGATACTACAGACACTGACAGAGAACCAAGGGGTTAAGAGGCGAACGCGTACGACATATCAGGCAGCGCGTGCGCGTTGAATTTCCTTTTTTTGTAAAGAGTTGCCCGCGCGTAAAGGCCTCTGGTTTTTACGCTTGAAAATACCAGACGTAAGTACTTAGTTTTACAGGTAAGTGGTCTATTAATACAATTTAGATTTTTTTTTCCACAGGTTTATTATTTTTAAAGAATTTACAGTAAGGTAAGTGTATTTTTAGACCCTATTTGTTAAAAAAAAATTTTTTTTTTAAATTTGATTAATTGTTTAAAATAGTTTTTCACAGTTATTCATAGTTCATTTATTTCGTGGGATTTTTTAAAACTTTTATTTGTAGTTTAAGTGCTGTGTTGGACGCCCTCAGTTTTCATGAGTTTGACAGTTCTTACTGTCAAACTCATGAATGAACTTTTGCAACCTCCCATTGGTTGCCCAGTGCCCGCGTGATCCCAGCCGGCTCATCAAAATAACTACGCTTTAATTCTGTTTAAAACTACTTTACATTCTTCAAAATAATTTAAAAGTATTTAAAACTTTATAAAAGTTACCTAAAAATTAATAAAAATACAAAAAATGTCTTTAAAATGCTGCTCTGCATGTAGAATTGCTTTGCAGCTTGTGTTAAAAATTGGGGGCGTGGCCTATGTTAAGGAGACCTCAAGGGGCGTGTCTAACTTAGACTCCGCGCTCGAGGCTTCGCGCTGGCTGCACTCCTGGGCGGCGTGACGTCAGACGCTGCCCGGGAGTAATCAACTGAAAACAGGAATTGCAAGCGTCCCGGGAGCCGAACGGCAGGCGCGCCGGGTAAGTGCTCATCGGGGGCTTGAACGCGTGGCAAGCCCCCGAGCCTAATTTCTGGGCCAATACACACACACTGACTGATACTGCACACACACTGACTGATACTTCACACACACTAACTGATACTGCACACACACTGACTGATACTGCACACACACGTACTGATACTTCACACACACTGACTGATACTGCCCACACACTGACTGATACTGCACACACACGTACTGATACTTCACACACACTGACTGATACTGCCCACACACTGACTGATACTGCACACACACTGACTGATACTGCACACACACTAACTGATACTTCACACACATTGACTGATACTGCCCACACACTGACTGATACTGCACACACACTGACTGATACTGCACACACACTGACTGATACTGCACACACACTGACTGATACTGCCCACACACTGACTGATACTTCACACACACTGACTGATACTGCCCACACTGACTGATACTGCACACACACTGACTGATACTGCACACACACTGACTGATACTGCACACACACTGACTGATACTTCACACACACTGACTGATACTGCACACACACTGACTGATACTGCACACACACTGACTGATACTGCACACACACTGACTGATACTGCACACACACTGACTGATACTGCACATACACTGACTGATACTTCAGACACACTGACTGATACTGCACACACACTGACTGATACTTCACACACACTGTCTGATACTGCTCACACACTGTCTGATACTTCACACACACTGACTGATACTGCACACACACTGACTGATACTTTACACACACTGACTGATACTGCTCACACACTGTCTGATACTGCTCACACACTGTCTGATATTTCACACACACTGACTGATACTGCACACACACTGACTGATACTGCACACACACTGACTGATACTGCTCACACACTGTCTGATACTTCACACACACTGACTGATACTGCACACACACTGACTGATACTGCACACACACTGACTGATACTTCACACACACTGTCTGATACTGCTCACACACTGTCTGATACTTCACACACACTGACTGATACTGCACACACACTGACTGATACTTTACACACACTGACTGATACTGCTCACACACTGTCTGATACTGCTCACACACTGTCTGATACTTCACACACACTGACTGATACTGCACACACACTGACTGATACTGCACACACACTGACTGATACTGCTCACACACTGCCTGATACTTCACACACACTGACTGATACTGCACACACACTGACTGATACTGCACACACACTGACTGATACTGCACACACACTGACTGATACTGCACACACACTGACTGATACTTCACACACACTGACTGATACTGCACACACACTGACTGATACTGCACACACACTGACTGCTACTGCTCACACACTGTCTGATACTTCACACACACTGACTGATACTGCACACACACTGACTGATACTGCACACACACTGACTGATACTGCACACACACTGACTGATACTGCACACACACTGACTGATACTTCACACACACTAACTGATACTGCACACACACTGACTGATACTGCACACACACGTACTGATACTTCACACACACTGACTGATACTGCCCACACACTGACTGATACTGCACACACACGTACTGATACTTCACACACACTGACTGATACTGCCCACACACTGACTGATACTGCACACACACTGACTGATACTGCACACACACTAACTGATACTTCACACACACTAACTGATACTGCCCACACACTGACTGATACTGCACACACACTGACTGATACTGCACACACACTGACTGATACTGCACACACACTGACTGATACTGCCCACACACTGACTGATACTTCACACACACTGACTGATACTGCCCACACACTGACTGATACTGCACACACACTGACTGATACTGCACACACACTGACTGATACTGCACACACACTGACTGATACTTCACACACACTGACTGATACTGCACACACACTGACTGATACTGCACACACACTGACTGATACTGCACACACACTGACTGATACTGCACACACACTGACTGATACTTCACACACACTGTCTGATACTGCTCACACACTGTCTGATACTTCACACACACTGACTGATACTGCACACACACTGACTGATACTTTACACACACTGACTGATACTGCTCACACACTGTCTGATACTGCTCACACACTGTCTGATATTTCACACACACTGACTGATACTGCACACACACTGACTGATACTGCACACACACTGACTGATACTGCTCACACACTGTCTGATACTTCACACACACTGACTGATACTGCACACACACTGACTGATACTGCACACACACTGACTGATACTTCACACACACTGTCTGATACTGCTCACACACTGTCTGATACTTCACACACACTGACTGATACTGCACACACACTGACTGATACTTTACACACACTGACTGATACTGCTCACACACTGTCTGATACTGCTCACACACTGTCTGATACTTCACACACACTGACTGATACTGCACACACACTGACTGATACTGCACACACACTGACTGATACTGCTCACACACTGCCTGATACTTCACACACACTGACTGATACTGCACACACACTGACTGATACTGCACACACACTGACTGATACTGCACACACACTGACTGATACTGCACACACACTGACTGATACTTCACACACACTGACTGATACTGCACACACACTGACTGATACTGCACACACACTGACTGCTACTGCTCACACACTGTCTGATACTTCACACACACTGACTGATACTGCACACACACTGACTGATACTGCACACACACTGACTGATACTGCACACACACTGACTGATACTGCACACACACTGACTGATACTTCACACACACTAACTGATACTGCACACACACTGACTGATACTGCACACACACGTACTGATACTTCACACACACTGACTGATACTGCCCACACACTGACTGATACTGCACACACACTGACTGATACTGCACACACACTGACTGATACTGCACACACACTGACTGATACTACACACACACTGACTGATACTGCACGCACAGAGACTGATACTACAGACACTGACTGATACTGCCCACACACTGACTGATACTGCACACACACTGACTGATACTACAGACACTGACAGAGAACCAAGGGGTTAAGAGGCGAACGCGTACGACATATCAGGCAGCGCGTGCGCGTTGAATTTCCTTTTTTTGTAAAGAGTTGCCCGCGCGTAAAGGCCTCTGGTTTTTACGCTTGAAAATACCAGACGTAAGTACTTAGTTTTACAGGTAAGTGGTCTATTAATACAATTTAGATTTTTTTTTCCACAGGTTTATTATTTTTAAAGAATTTACAGTAAGGTAAGTGTATTTTTAGACCCTATTTGTTAAAAAAAAATTTTTTTTTTAAATTTGATTAATTGTTTAAAATAGTTTTTCACAGTTATTCATAGTTCATTTATTTCGTGGGATTTTTTAAAACTTTTATTTGTAGTTTAAGTGCTGTGTTGGACGCCCTCAGTTTTCATGAGTTTGACAGTTCTTACTGTCAAACTCATGAATGAACTTTTGCAACCTCCCATTGGTTGCCCAGTGCCCGCGTGATCCCAGCCGGCTCATCAAAATAACTACGCTTTAATTCTGTTTAAAACTACTTTACATTCTTCAAAATAATTTAAAAGTATTTAAAACTTTATAAAAGTTACCTAAAAATTAATAAAAATACAAAAAATGTCTTTAAAATGCTGCTCTGCATGTAGAATTGCTTTGCAGCTTGTGTTAAAAATTGGGGGCGTGGCCTATGTTAAGGAGACCTCAAGGGGCGTGTCTAACTTAGACTCCGCGCTCGAGGCTTCGCGCTGGCTGCACTCCTGGGCGGCGTGACGTCAGACGCTGCCCGGGAGTAATCAACTGAAAACAGGAATTGCAAGCGTCCCGGGAGCCGAACGGCAGGCGCGCCGGGTAAGTGCTCATCGGGGGCTTGAACGCGTGGCAAGCCCCCGAGCCTAATTTCTGGGCCAATACACACACACTGACTGATACTGCACACACACTGACTGATACTTCACACACACTAACTGATACTGCACACACACTGACTGATACTGCACACACACGTACTGATACTTCACACACACTGACTGATACTGCCCACACACTGACTGATACTGCACACACACGTACTGATACTTCACACACACTGACTGATACTGCCCACACACTGACTGATACTGCACACACACTGACTGATACTGCACACACACTAACTGATACTTCACACACATTGACTGATACTGCCCACACACTGACTGATACTGCACACACACTGACTGATACTGCACACACACTGACTGATACTGCACACACACTGACTGATACTGCCCACACACTGACTGATACTTCACACACACTGACTGATACTGCCCACACTGACTGATACTGCACACACACTGACTGATACTGCACACACACTGACTGATACTGCACACACACTGACTGATACTTCACACACACTGACTGATACTGCACACACACTGACTGATACTGCACACACACTGACTGATACTGCACACACACTGACTGATACTGCACACACACTGACTGATACTGCACATACACTGACTGATACTTCAGACACACTGACTGATACTGCACACACACTGACTGATACTTCACACACACTGTCTGATACTGCTCACACACTGTCTGATACTTCACACACACTGACTGATACTGCACACACACTGACTGATACTTTACACACACTGACTGATACTGCTCACACACTGTCTGATACTGCTCACACACTGTCTGATATTTCACACACACTGACTGATACTGCACACACACTGACTGATACTGCACACACACTGACTGATACTGCTCACACACTGTCTGATACTTCACACACACTGACTGATACTGCACACACACTGACTGATACTGCACACACACTGACTGATACTTCACACACACTGTCTGATACTGCTCACACACTGTCTGATACTTCACACACACTGACTGATACTGCACACACACTGACTGATACTTTACACACACTGACTGATACTGCTCACACACTGTCTGATACTGCTCACACACTGTCTGATACTTCACACACACTGACTGATACTGCACACACACTGACTGATACTGCACACACACTGACTGATACTGCTCACACACTGCCTGATACTTCACACACACTGACTGATACTGCACACACACTGACTGATACTGCACACACACTGACTGATACTGCACACACACTGACTGATACTGCACACACACTGACTGATACTTCACACACACTGACTGATACTGCACACACACTGACTGATACTGCACACACACTGACTGCTACTGCTCACACACTGTCTGATACTTCACACACACTGACTGATACTGCACACACACTGACTGATACTGCACACACACTGACTGATACTGCACACACACTGACTGATACTGCACACACACTGACTGATACTTCACACACACTAACTGATACTGCACACACACTGACTGATACTGCACACACACGTACTGATACTTCACACACACTGACTGATACTGCCCACACACTGACTGATACTGCACACACACGTACTGATACTTCACACACACTGACTGATACTGCCCACACACTGACTGATACTGCACACACACTGACTGATACTGCACACACACTAACTGATACTTCACACACACTAACTGATACTGCCCACACACTGACTGATACTGCACACACACTGACTGATACTGCACACACACTGACTGATACTGCACACACACTGACTGATACTGCCCACACACTGACTGATACTTCACACACACTGACTGATACTGCCCACACACTGACTGATACTGCACACACACTGACTGATACTGCACACACACTGACTGATACTGCACACACACTGACTGATACTTCACACACACTGACTGATACTGCACACACACTGACTGATACTGCACACACACTGACTGATACTGCACACACACTGACTGATACTGCACACACACTGACTGATACTGCACATACACTGACTGATACTTCAGACACACTGACTGATACTGCACACACACTGACTGATACTTCACACACACTGTCTGATACTGCTCACACACTGTCTGATACTTCACATACACTGACTGATACTGCACACACACTGACTGATACTTTACACACACTGACTGATACTGCTCACACACTGTCTGATACTGCTCACACACTGTCTGATACTTCACACACACTGACTGATACTGCACACACACTGACTGATACTGCACACACACTGACTGATACTGCTCACACACTGTCTGATACTTCACACACACTGACTGATACTGCACACACACTGACTGATACTGCACACACACTGACTGATACTTCACACACACTGTCTGATACTGCTCACACACTGTCTGATACTTCACACACACTGACTGATACTGCACACACACTGACTGATACTTTACACACACTGACTGATACTGCTCACACACTGTCTGATACTGCTCACACACTGTCTGATACTTCACACACACTGACTGATACTGCACACACACTGACTGATACTTTACACACACTGACTGATACTGCTCACACACTGTCTGATACTGCTCACACACTGTCTGATACTTCACACACACTGACTGATACTGCACACACACTGACTGATACTGCACACACACTGACTGATACTGCTCACACACTGTCTGATACTTCACACACACTGACTGATACTTCACACACACTGACTGATACTGCACACACACTGACTGATACTGCACACACACTGACTGATACTGCACACACACTGACTGATACTGCTCACACACTGTCTGATACTGCTCACACACTGTCTGATACTTCACACACACTGACTGATACTGCACACACACTGACTGATACTTCACACACACTAACTGATACTGCACACACACTGACTGATACTGCACACACACGTACTGATACTTCACACACACTGACTGATACTGCCCACACACTGACTGATACTGCACACACACGTACTGATACTTCACACACACTGACTGATACTGCCCACACACTGACTGATACTGCACACACACTGACTGATACTGCACACACACTAACTGATACTTCACACACATTGACTGATACTGCCCACACACTGACTGATACTGCACACACACTGACTGATACTGCACACACACTGACTGATACTGCACACACACTGACTGATACTGCCCACACACTGACTGATACTTCACACACACTGACTGATACTGCCCACACTGACTGATACTGCACACACACTGACTGATACTGCACACACACTGACTGATACTGCACACACACTGACTGATACTTCACACACACTGACTGATACTGCACACACACTGACTGATACTGCACACACACTGACTGATACTGCACACACACTGACTGATACTGCACACACACTGACTGATACTGCACATACACTGACTGATACTTCAGACACACTGACTGATACTGCACACACACTGACTGATACTTCACACACACTGTCTGATACTGCTCACACACTGTCTGATACTTCACACACACTGACTGATACTGCACACACACTGACTGATACTTTACACACACTGACTGATACTGCTCACACACTGTCTGATACTGCTCACACACTGTCTGATACTTCACACACACTGACTGATACTGCACACACACTGACTGATACTGCACACACACTGACTGATACTGCTCACACACTGTCTGATACTTCACACACACTGACTGATACTGCACACACACTGACTGATACTGCACACACACTGACTGATACTTCACACACACTGTCTGATACTGCTCACACACTGTCTGATACTTCACACACACTGACTGATACTGCACACACACTGACTGATACTTTACACACACTGACTGATACTGCTCACACACTGTCTGATACTGCTCACACACTGTCTGATACTTCACACACACTGACTGATACTGCACACACACTGACTGATACTTTACACACACTGACTGATACTGCTCACACACTGTCTGATACTGCTCACACACTGTCTGATACTTCACACACACTGACTGATACTGCACACACACTGACTGATACTGCACACACACTGACTGATACTGCTCACACACTGTCTGATACTTCACACACACTGACTGATACTTCACACACACTGACTGATACTGCACACACACTGACTGATACTGCACACACACTGACTGATACTGCACACACACTGACTGATACTGCTCACACACTGTCTGATACTGCTCACACACTGTCTGATACTTCACACACACTGACTGATACTGCACACACACTGACTGATACTTCACACACACTAACTGATACTGCACACACACTGACTGATACTGCACACACACGTACTGATACTTCACACACACTGACTGATACTGCCCACACACTGACTGATACTGCACACACACGTACTGATACTTCACACACACTGACTGATACTGCCCACACACTGACTGATACTGCACACACACTGACTGATACTGCACACACACTAACTGATACTTCACACACATTGACTGATACTGCCCACACACTGACTGATACTGCACACACACTGACTGATACTGCACACACACTGACTGATACTGCACACACACTGACTGATACTGCCCACACACTGACTGATACTTCACACACACTGACTGATACTGCCCACACTGACTGATACTGCACACACACTGACTGATACTGCACACACACTGACTGATACTGCACACACACTGACTGATACTTCACACACACTGAGTGATACTGCACACACACTGACTGATACTGCACACACACTGACTGATACTGCACACACACTGACTGATACTGCACACACACTGACTGATACTGCACATACACTGACTGATACTTCAGACACACTGACTGATACTGCACACACACTGACTGATACTTCACACACACTGTCTGATACTGCTCACACACTGTCTGATACTTCACACACACTGACTGATACTGCACACACACTGACTGATACTTTACACACACTGACTGATACTGCTCACACACTGTCTGATACTGCTCACACACTGTCTGATACTTCACACACACTGACTGATACTGCACACACACTGACTGATACTGCACACACACTGACTGATACTGCTCACACACTGTCTGATACTTCACACACACTGACTGATACTGCACACACACTGACTGATACTGCACACACACTGACTGATACTTCACACACACTGTCTGATACTGCTCACACACTGTCTGATACTTCACACACACTGACTGATACTGCACACACACTGACTGATACTTTACACACACTGACTGATACTGCTCACACACTGTCTGATACTGCTCACACACTGTCTGATACTTCACACACACTGACTGATACTGCACACACACTGACTGATACTGCACACACACTGACTGATACTGCTCACACACTGCCTGATACTTCACACACACTGACTGATACTGCACACACACTGACTGATACTGCACACACACTGACTGATACTGCACACACACTGACTGATACTTCACACACACTGACTGATACTTCACACACACTGACTGATACTGCACACACACTGACTGATACTGCACACACACTGACTGATACTGCTCACACACTGTCTGATACTTCACACACACTGACTGATACTGCACACACACTGACTGATACTGCACACACACTGACTGATACTGCACACACACTGACTGATACTGCACACACACTGACTGATACTTCACACACACTAACTGATACTGCACACACACTGACTGATACTGCACACACACGTACTGATACTTCACACACACTGACTGATACTGCCCACACACTGACTGATACTGCACACAGACGTACTGATACTTCACACACACTGACTGATACTGCCCACACACTGACTGATACTGCACACACACTGACTGATACTGCACACACACTAACTGATACTTCACACACACTAACTGATACTGCCCACACACTGACTGATACTGCACACACACTGACTGATACTGCACACACACTGACTGATACTGCACACACACTGACTGATACTGCCCACACACTGACTGATACTTCACACACACTGACTGATACTGCCCACACACTGACTGATACTGCACACACACTGACTGATACTGCACACACACTGACTGATACTGCACACACACTGACTGATACTTCACACACACTGACTGATACTGCACACACACTGACTGATACTGCACACACACTGACTGATACTGCACACACACTGACTGATACTGCACACACACTGACTGATACTGCACATACACTGACTGATACTTCAGACACACTGACTGATACTGCACACACACTGACTGATACTTCACACACACTGTCTGATACTGCTCACACACTGTCTGATACTTCACATACACTGACTGATACTGCACACACACTGACTGATACTTTACACACACTGACTGATACTGCTCACACACTGTCTGATACTGCTCACACACTGTCTGATACTTCACACACACTGACTGATACTGCACACACACTGACTGATACTGCACACACACTGACTGATACTGCTCACACACTGTCTGATACTTCACACACACTGACTGATACTGCACACACACTGACTGATACTGCACACACACTGACTGATACTTCACACACACTGTCTGATACTGCTCACACACTGTCTGATACTTCACACACACTGACTGATACTGCACACACACTGACTGATACTTTACACACACTGACTGATACTGCTCACACACTGTCTGATACTGCTCACACACTGTCTGATACTTCACACACACTGACTGATACTGCACACACACTGACTGATACTTTACACACACTGACTGATACTGCTCACACACTGTCTGATACTGCTCACACACTGTCTGATACTTCACACACACTGACTGATACTGCACACACACTGACTGATACTGCACACACACTGACTGATACTGCTCACACACTGTCTGATACTTCACACACACTGACTGATACTTCACACACACTGACTGATACTGCACACACACTGACTGATACTGCACACACACTGACTGATACTGCACACACACTGACTGATACTGCTCACACACTGTCTGATACAGCTCACACACTGTCTGATACTTCACACACACTGACTGATACTGCACACACACTGACTGATACTGCACACACACTGACTGATACTGCTCACACACTGTCTGATACTTCACACACACTGACTGATACTGCACACACACTGACTGATACTGCACACACACTGACTGATACTTCACACACACTGTCTGATACTGCTCACACACTGTCTGATACTTCACACACACTGACTGATACTTCAGACACACTGACTGATACTGCACACACACTGACTGATACTTCACACACACTGTCTGATACTGCTCACACACTGTCTGATACTTCACACACACTGACTGATACTGCACACACACTGACTGATACTTTACACACACTGACTGATACTGCTCACACACTGTCTGATACTGCTCACACACTGTCTGATACTTCACACACACTGACTGATACTGCACACACACTGACTGATACTGCACACACACTGACTGATACTGCTCACACACTGTCTGATACTTCACACACACTGACTGATACTGCACACACACTGACTGATACTGCACACACACTGACTGATACTTCACACACACTGTCTGATACTGCTCACACACTGTCTGATACTTCACACACACTGACTGATACTGCACACACACTGACTGATACTTTACACACACTGACTGATACTGCTCACACACTGTCTGATACTGCTCACACACTGTCTGATACTTCACACACACTGACTGATACTGCACACACACTGACTGATACTGCACACACACTGACTGATACTGCTCACACACTGCCTGATACTTCACACACACTGACTGATACTGCACACACACTGACTGATACTGCACACACACTGACTGATACTGCACACACACTGACTGATACTGCACACACACTGACTGATACTTCACACACACTGACTGATACTGCACACACACTGACTGATACTGCACACACACTGACTGATACTGCTCACACACTGTCTGATACTTCACACACACTGACTGATACTGCACACACACTGACTGATACTGCACACACACTGACTGATACTGCACACACACTGACTGATACTGCACACACACTGACTGATACTTCACACACACTAACTGATACTGCACACACACTGACTGATACTGCACACACACGTACTGATACTTCACACACACTGACTGATACTGCCCACACACTGACTGATACTGCACACACACTGACTGATACTGCACACACACTAACTGATACTTCACACACACTAACTGATACTGCCCACACACTGACTGATACTGCACACACACTGACTGATACTGCACACACACTGACTGATACTGCACACACACTGACTGATACTGCCCACACACTGACTGATACTTCACACACACTGACAGATACTGCCCACACACTGACTGATACTGCACACACACTGACTGATACTGCACACACACTGACTGATACTGCACACACACTGACTGATACTTCACACACACTGACTGATACTGCACACACACTGACTGATACTGCACACACACTGACTGATACTGCACACACACTGACTGATACTGCACACACACTGACTGATACTGCACATACACTGACTGATACTTCAGACACACTGACTGATACTGCACACACACTGACTGATACTTCACACACACTGTCTGATACTGCTCACACACTGTCTGATACTTCACATACACTGACTGATACTGCACACACACTGACTGATACTTTACACACACTGACTGATACTGCTCACACACTGTCTGATACTGCTCACACACTGTCTGATACTTCACACACACTGACTGATACTGCACACACACTGACTGATACTGCACACACACTGACTGATACTGCTCACACACTGTCTGATACTTCACACACACTGACTGATACTGCACACACACTGACTGATACTGCACACACACTGACTGATACTTCACACACACTGTCTGATACTGCTCACACACTGTCTGATACTTCACACACACTGACTGATACTGCACACACACTGACTGATACTTTACACACACTGACTGATACTGCTCACACACTGTCTGATACTGCTCACACACTGTCTGATACTTCACACACACTGACTGATACTGCACACACACTGACTGATACTGCACACACACTGACTGATACTGCTCACACACTGTCTGATACTTCACACACACTGACTGATACTGCACACACACTGACTGATACTGCACACACACTGACTGATACTGCACACACACTGACTGATACTGCACACACACTGACTGATACTGCACACACACTGACTGATACTTCACACACACTGACTGATACTGCACACACACTGACTGATACTGCACACACACTGACTGATACTGCTCACGCACTGTCTGATACTTCACACACACTGACTGATACTGCACACACACTGACTGATACTGCACACACACTGACTGATACTGCACACACACTGACTGATACTGCACACACACTGACTGATACTTCACACACACTGACTGATACTGCACACACACTGACTGATACTGCACACACACTGACTGATACTGCACACACACTGACTGATACTGCACACACACTGACTGATACTTCACACACACTGACTGATACTGCACACACACTGACTGATACTGCATACACACTGACTGATACTGCACACACACTGACTGATACTTCACACACACTGACTGATACTGCACACACACTGACTGATACTTCACACACACTGACTGATACTGCACACACACTGACTGATAATTCACACACACTGACTGATACTGCACACACACTGACTGATACTGCACACACACTGACTGATACTGCGCACACACTGACTGATACTGTGCACACACTGACTGATACTGTGCACACACTGACTGATATTACACACACACTGACTGATACTGCACACACACTGACTGATACTACACACACACTGACTGATAATTCACACACACTGACTGATACTGCACACACACTGACTGATACTGCACACACACTGACTGATAATTCACACACACTGACTGATACTACACACACTGACTGATACTGTGCACACACTGACTGATACTGTGCACACACTGACTGATATTACACACACACTGACTGATACTGCACATACACTGACTGATACTGCACACACACTGACTGATAATTCACACACACTGACTGATACTGCACACACACTGACTGATACTGCACACACACTGACTGATACTGCAGACACACTGACCGATACTGCACACACACTGACTGATACTGTGCACAGACTGACTGATACTGCACACACACTGACTGATACTGCACACACACTGACTGATACTGCACACACACTGACTGATACTGCACACACACTGACTGATACTGCATACACACTGACTGATACTGCACACACACTGACTGATACTTCACACACACTGACTGATACTGCACACACACTGACTGATACTTCACACACACTGACTGATACTGCACACACACTGACTGATAATTCACACACACTGACTGATACTGCACACACACTGACTGATACTGCACACACACTGACTGATACTGCGCACACACTGACTGATACTGTGCACACACTGACTGATACTGTGCACACACTGACTGATATTACACACACACTGACTGATACTGCACACACACTGACTGATACTACACACACACTGACTGATAATTCACACACACTGACTGATACTGCACACACACTGACTGATACTGCACACACACTGACTGATAATTCACACACACTGACTGATACTACACACACTACACACTGACTGATACTGTGCACACACTGACTGATACTGTGCACACACTGACTGATATTACACACACACTGACTGATACTGCACGCACACTGACTGATAATTCACACACACTGACTGATACTGCACACACACTGACTGATACTGCACACACACTGACTGATACTGCACACACACTGACTGATACTGCACACACACTGACTGATACTACACACACACTGACTGATACTGCACGCACAGAGACTGATACTACAGACACTGACTGATACTGCCCACACACTGACTGATACTGCACACACACTGACTGATACTACAGACACTGACAGAGAACCAAGGGGTTAAGAGGCGAACGCGTACGACATATCAGGCAGCGCGTGCGCGCTGAATTTCCTTTTTTTGTAAAGAGTTGCCCGCGCGTAAAGGCCTCTGGTTTTTACGCTTGAAAATACCAGACGTAAGTACTTAGTTTTACAGGTAAGTGGTCTATTAATACAATTTAGATTTTTTTTTCCACAGGTTTATTATTTTTAAAGAATTTACAGTAAGGTAAGTGTATTTTTAGACCCTATTTGTTAAAAAATTATTTTTTTTTTAAATTTGATTAATTGTTTAAAATAGTTTTTCACAGTTATTCATAGTTCATTTATTTCGTGGGATTTTTTAAAACTTTTATTTGTAGTTTAAGTGCTGTGTTGGACGCCCTCAGTTTTCATGAGTTTGACAGTTCTTACTGTCAAACTCATGAATGAACTTTTGCAACCTCCCATTGGTTGCCCAGTGCCCGCGTGATCCCAGCCGGCTCATCAAAATAACTACACTTTAATTCTGTTTAAAACTACTTTACATTCTTCAAAATAATTTAAAAGTATTTAAAACTTTATAAAAGTTACCTAAAAATTAATAAAAATACAAAAAATGTCTTTAAAATGCTGCTCTGCATGTAGAATTGCTTTGCAGCTTGTGTTAAAAATTGGGGGCGTGGCCTATGTTAAGGAGACCTCAAGGGGCGTGTCTAACTTAGACTCCGCGCTCGAGGCTTCGCGCTGGCTGCACTCCTGGGCGGCGTGACGTCAGACGCTGCCCGGGAGTAATCAACTGAAAACAGGAATTGCAAGCGTCCCGGGAGCCGAACGGCAGGCGCGCCGGGTAAGTGCTCATCGGGGGCTTGAACGCGTGGCAAGCCCCCGAGCCTAATTTCTGGGCCAATACACACACACTGACTGATACTGCACACACACTGACTGATACTTCACACACACTAACTGATACTGCACACACACTGACTGATACTGCACACACACGTACTGATACTTCACACACACTGACTGATACTGCCCACACACTGACTGATACTGCACACACACGTACTGATACTTCACACACACTGACTGATACTGCCCACACACTGACTGATACTGCACACACACTGACTGATACTGCACACACACTAACTGATACTTCACACACACTGACTGATACTGCCCACACACTGACTGATACTGCACACACACTGACTGATACTGCACACACACTGACTGATACTGCCCACACACTGACTGATACTTCACACACACTGACTGATACTGCCCACACACTGACTGATACTTCACACACACTAACTGATACTGCACACACACTGACTGATACTGCACACACACGTACTGATACTTCACACACACTGACTGATACTGCCCACACACTGACTGATACTGCACACACAAGTACTGATACTTCACACACACTGACTGATACTGCCCACACACTGACTGATACTGCACACACACTGACTGATACTGCCCACACACTGTCTGATACTTCACACACACTGACTGATACTGCACACACACTGACTGATACTTTACACACACTGACTGATACTGCTCACACACTGTCTGATACTGCTCACACACTGTCTGATACTTCACACACACTGACTGATACTGCACACACACTGACTGATACTGCACACACACTGACTGATACTGCTCACACACTGTCTGATACTTCACACACACTGACTGATACTGCACACACACTGACTGATACTGCACACACACTGACTGATACTGCTCACACACTGTCTGATACTTCACACACACTGACTGATACTGCACACACACTGACTGATACTGCACACACACTGACTGATACTGCACACACACTGACTGATACTGCACACACACTGACTGATACTTCACACACACTGACTGATACTGCACACACACTGACTGATACTGCACACACACTGACTGATACTGCTCACACACTGTCTGATACTTCACACACACTGACTGATACTGCACACACACTGACTGATACTGCACACACACTGACTGATACTGCACACACACTGACTGATACTGCACACACACTGACTGATACTTCACACACACTGACTGACACTGCACACACACTGACTGATACTGCACACACACTGACTGATACTGCACACACACTGACTGATACTGCACACACACTGACTGATACTTCACACACACTGACTGATACTGCATACACACTGACTGATACTGCACACACACTGACTGATACTTCACACACACTGACTGATACTGCACACACACTGACTGATACTGCATACACACTGACTGATACTGCACACACACTGACTGATACTTCACACACACTGACTGATACTGCACACTCACTGACTGATACTTCACACACACTGACTATTACTGCACACACACTGACTGATAATTCACACACACTGACTGATACTGCACACACACTGACTGATACTGCACACACACTGACTGATACTGCGCACACACTGACTGATACTGTGCACACACTGACTGATACTGTGCACACACTGACTGATATTACACACACACTGACTGATACTGCACACACACTGACTGATACTACACACACACTGACTGATAATTCACACACACTGACTGATACTGCACACACACTGACTGATACTGCACACACACTGACTGATAATTCACACACACTGACTGATACTACACACACTTACTGATACTGTGCACACACTGACTGATACTGTGCACACACTGACTGATACTGTGCACACACTGACTGATATTACACACACACTGACTGATACTGTACATACACTGACTGATACTGCACACACACTGACTGATAATTCACACACACTGTCTGATACTGCTCACACACTGTCTGATACTTCACACACACTGACTGATACTGCACACACACTGACTGATACTTTACACACACTGACTGATACTGCTCACACACTGTCTGATACTGCTCACACACTGTCTGATACTTCACACACACTGACTGATACTGCACACACACTGACTGATACTGCACACACACTGACTGATACTGCTCACACACTGTCTGATACTTCACACACACTGACTGATACTGCACACACACTGACTGATACTGCACACACACTGACTGATACTGCACACACACTGACTGATACTGCACACACACTGACTGATACTGCACACACACTGACTGATACTTCACACACACTGACTGATACTGCACACACACTGACTGATACTGCACACGCACTGACTGATACTGCTCACACACTGTCTGATACTTCACACACACTGACTGATACTGCACACACACTGACTGATACTGCACACACACTGACTGATACTGCACACACACTGACTGATACTGCACACACACTGACTGATACTTCACACACACTGACTGATACTGCACACACACTGACTGATACTTCACACACACTGACTGATACTGCACACACACTGACTGATAATTCACACACACTGACTGATACTGCACACACACTGACTGATACTGCACACACACTGACTGATACTGCGCACACACTGACTGATACTGTGCACACACTGACTGACACTGTGCACACACTGACTGATATTACACACACACTGACTGATACTGCACACATACTGACTGATACTACACACACACTGACTGATAATTCACACACACTGACTGATACTGCACACACACTGACTGATACTGCACACACACTGACTGATAATTCACACACACTGACTGATACAACACACACTGACTGATACTGTGCACACACTGACTGATACTGTGCACACACTGACTGATATTACACACACACTGACTGATACTGCACATACACTGACTGATACTGCACACACACTGACTGATAATTCACACACATTGACTGATACTGCACACACACTGACTGATACTGCACACACACTGACTGATAATTCACACACACTGACTGATACAACACACACTGACTGATACTGTGCACACACTGACTGATACTGTGCACACACTGACTGATATTACACACACACTGACTGATACTGCACATACACTGACTGATACTGCACACACACTGACTGATAATTCACACACACTGACTGATACTGCACACACACTGACTGATACTGCACACACACTGACTGATACTGCACACACACTGACTGATGCTGCACACACACTGACTGATACTGTGCACAGACTGACTGATACTGCACACACACTGACTGATACTGCACACACACTGACTGATACTGCACACACACTGACTGATACTGCATACACACTGACTGATACTGCACACACACTGACTGATACTTCACACACACTGACTGATACTGCACACACACTGACTGATACTTCACACACACTGACTGATACTTCACACACACTGACTGATACTGCACACACACTGACTGATAATTCACACACACTGACTGATAATTCACACACACTGACTGATACTGCACACACACTGACTGATACTGCGCACACACTGACTGATACTGTGCACACACTGACTGATATTACACACACACTGACTGATACTGCACACACACTGAGTTATACTTCACACACACTGACTGCTACTGCACACACACTGACTGATACTGCACACACACTGACTGATACTGCACACACACTGACTGATACTGCACACACACTGACTGATACTTCACACACACTGACTGACACTGCACACACACTGACTGATACTGCACACACACTGACTGATACTGCACACACACTGACTGATACTGCACACACACTGACTGATACTTCACACACACTGACTGATACTGCATACACACTGACTGATACTGCACACACACTGACTGATACTTCACACACACTGACTGATACTGCACACACACTGACTGATACTGCATACACACTGACTGATACTGCACACACACTGACTGATACTTCACACACACTGACTGATACTGCACACTCACTGACTGATACTTCACACACACTGACTATTACTGCACACACACTGACTGATAATTCACACACACTGACTGATACTGCACACACACTGACTGATACTGCACACACACTGACTGATACTGCGCACACACTGACTGATACTGTGCACACACTGACTGATACTGTGCACACACTGACTGATATTACACACACACTGACTGATACTGCACACACACTGACTGATACTACACACACATTGACTGATAATTCACACACACTGACTGATACTGCACACACACTGACTGATACTGCACACACACTGACTGATAATTCACACACACTGACTGATACTACACACACTTACTGATACTGTGCACACACTGACTGATACTGTGCACACACTGACTGATACTGTGCACACACTGACTGATATTACACACACACTGACTGATACTGTACATACACTGACTGATACTGCACACACACTGACTGATAATTCACACACACTGTCTGATACTGCTCACACACTGTCTGATACTTCACACACACTGACTGATACTGCACACACACTGACTGATACTTTACACACACTGACTGATACTGCTCACACACTGTCTGATACTGCTCACACACTGTCTGATACTTCACACACACTGACTGATACTGCAAACACACTGACTGATACTGCACACACACTGACTGATACTGCTCACACACTGTCTGATACTTCACACACACTGACTGATACTGCACACACACTGACTGATACTGCACACACACTGACTGATACTGCACACACACTGACTGATACTGCACACACACTGACTGATACTGCACACACACTGACTGATACTTCACACACACTGACTGATACTGCACACACACTGACTGATACTGCACACACACTGACTGATACTGCTCACACACTGTCTGATACTTCACACACACTGACTGATACTGCACACACACTGACTGATACTGCACACACACTGACTGATACTGCACACACACTGACTGATACTGCACACACACTGACTGATACTTCACACACACTGACTGATACTGCACACACACTGACTGATACTGCACACACACTGACTGATACTGCACACACACTGACTGATACTGCACACACACTGACTGATACTGCATACACACTGACTGATACTGCACACACACTGACTGATACTTCACACACACTGACTGATACTGCACACACACTGACTGATACTTCACACACACTGACTGATACTGCACACACACTGACTGATAATTCACACACACTGACTGATACTGCACACACACTGACTGATACTGCACACACACTGACTGATACTGCGCACACACTGACTGATACTGTGCACACACTGACTGACACTGTGCACACACTGACTGATATTACACACACACTGACTGATACTGCACACACACTGACTGATACTACACACACACTGACTGATAATTCACACACACTGACTGATACTGCACACACACTGACTGATAATTCACACACACTGACTGATACAACACACACTGACTGATACTGTGCACACACTGACTGATACTGTGCACACACTGACTGATATTACACACACAGTGACTGATACTGCACATACACTGACTGATACTGCACACACACTGACTGATAATTCACACACACTGACTGATACTGCACACACACTGACTGATACTGCACACACACTGACTGATACTGCACACACACTGACTGACACTGCACACACACTGACTGATACTGCACACACACTGACTGATACTGCACACACACTGACTGATACTGCACACACACTGACTGATACTTCACACACACTGACTGATACTGCATACACACTGACTGATACTGCACACACACTGACTGATACTTCACACACACTGACTGATACTGCACACACACTGACTGATACTGCATACACACTGACTGATACTGCTCACACACTGTCTGATACTGCTCACACACTGTCTGATACTTCACACACACTGACTGATACTGCACACACACTGACTGATACTGCACACACACTGACTGATACTGCTCACACACTGTCTGATACTTCACACACACTGACTGATACTGCACACACACTGACTGATACTGCACACACACTGACTGATACTTCACACACACTGTCTGATACTGCTCACACACTGTCTGATACCTCACACACACTGACTGATACTGCACACACACTGACTGATACTTTACACACACTGACTGATACTGCTCACACACTGTCTGATACTGCTCACACACTGTCTGATACTTCACACACACTGACTGATACTGCACACACACTGACTGATACTGCACACACACTGACTGATACTGCTCACACACTGTCTGATACTTCACACACACTGACTGATACTGCACACACACTGACTGATACTGCACACACACTGACTGATACTGCACACACACTGACTGATACTGCACACACACTGACTGATACTGCACACACACTGACTGATACTTCACACACACTGACTGACACTGCACACACACTGACTGATACTGCACACACACTGACTGATACTGCTCGCGCACTGTCTGATACTTCACACACACTGACTGATACTGCACACACACTGACTGATACTGCACACACACTGACTGATACTGCACACACACTGACTGATACTGCACACACACTGACTGATACTTCACACACACTGACTGATACTGCACACACACTGACTGATACTGCACACACACTGACTGATACTGCACACACACTGACTGATACTGCACACACACTGACTGATACTTCACACACACTGACTGATACTGCACACACACTGACTGATACTGCATACACACTGACTGATACTGCACACACACTGACTGATACTTCACACACACTGACTGATACTGCACACACACTGACTGATACTTCACACACACTGACTGATACTGCACACACACTGACTGATAATTCACACACACTGACTGATACTGCACACACACTGACTGATACTGCACACACACTGACTGATACTGCGCACACACTGACTGATACTGTGCACACACTGACTGATACTGTGCACACACTGACTGATATTACACACACACTGACTGATACTGCACACACACTGACTGATACTACACACACACTGACTGATAATTCACACACACTGACTGATACTGCACACACACTGACTGATACTGCACACACACTGACTGATAATTCACACACACTGACTGATACTACACACACTGACTGATACTGTGCACACACTGACTGATACTGTGCACACACTGACTGATATTGCACACACACTGACTGATACTGCACATACACTGACTGATACTGCACACACACTGACTGATAATTCACACACACTGACTGATACTGCACACACACTGACTGATACTGCACACACACTGACTGATACTGCAGACACACTGACCGATACTGCACACACACTGACTGATACTGTGCACAGACTGACTGATACTGCACACACACTGACTGATACTGCACACACACTGACTGATACTGCACACACACTGACTGATACTGCACACACACTGACTGATACTGCATACACACTGACTGATACTGCACACACACTGACTGATACTTCACACACACTGACTGATACTGCACACACACTGACTGATACTTCACACACACTGACTGATACTGCACACACACTGACTGATAATTCACACACACTGACTGATACTGCACACACACTGACTGATACTGCACACACACTGACTGATACTGCGCACACACTGACTGATACTGTGCACACACTGACTGATACTGTGCACACACTGACTGATATTACACACACACTGACTGATACTGCACACACACTGACTGATACTACACACACACTGACTGATAATTCACACACACTGACTGATACTGCACACACACTGACTGATACTGCACACACACTGACTGATAATTCACACACACTGACTGATACTACACACACTACACACTGACTGATACTGTGCACACACTGACTGATACTGTGCACACACTGACTGATATTACACACACACTGACTGATACTGCACGCACACTGACTGATAATTCACACACACTGACTGATACTGCACACACACTGACTGATACTGCACACACACTGACTGATACTGCACACACACTGACTGATACTGCACACACACTGACTGATACTACACACACACTGACTGATACTGCACGCACAGAGACTGATACTACAGACACTGACTGATACTGCCCACACACTGACTGATACTGCACACACACTGACTGATACTACAGACACTGACAGAGAACCAAGGGGTTAAGAGGCGAACGCGTACGACATATCAGGCAGCGCGTGCGCGCTGAATTTCCTTTTTTTGTAAAGAGTTGCCCGCGCGTAAAGGCCTCTGGTTTTTACGCTTGAAAATACCAGACGTAAGTACTTAGTTTTACAGGTAAGTGGTCTATTAATACAATTTAGATTTTTTTTTCCACAGGTTTATTATTTTTAAAGAATTTACAGTAAGGTAAGTGTATTTTTAGACCCTATTTGTTAAAAAATTATTTTTTTTTTAAATTTGATTAATTGTTTAAAATAGTTTTTCACAGTTATTCATAGTTCATTTATTTCGTGGGATTTTTTAAAACTTTTATTTGTAGTTTAAGTGCTGTGTTGGACGCCCTCAGTTTTCATGAGTTTGACAGTTCTTACTGTCAAACTCATGAATGAACTTTTGCAACCTCCCATTGGTTGCCCAGTGCCCGCGTGATCCCAGCCGGCTCATCAAAATAACTACACTTTAATTCTGTTTAAAACTACTTTACATTCTTCAAAATAATTTAAAAGTATTTAAAACTTTATAAAAGTTACCTAAAAATTAATAAAAATACAAAAAATGTCTTTAAAATGCTGCTCTGCATGTAGAATTGCTTTGCAGCTTGTGTTAAAAATTGGGGGCGTGGCCTATGTTAAGGAGACCTCAAGGGGCGTGTCTAACTTAGACTCCGCGCTCGAGGCTTCGCGCTGGCTGCACTCCTGGGCGGCGTGACGTCAGACGCTGCCCGGGAGTAATCAACTGAAAACAGGAATTGCAAGCGTCCCGGGAGCCGAACGGCAGGCGCGCCGGGTAAGTGCTCATCGGGGGCTTGAACGCGTGGCAAGCCCCCGAGCCTAATTTCTGGGCCAATACACACACACTGACTGATACTGCACACACACTGACTGATACTTCACACACACTAACTGATACTGCACACACACTGACTGATACTGCACACACACGTACTGATACTTCACACACACTGACTGATACTGCCCACACACTGACTGATACTGCACACACACGTACTGATACTTCACACACACTGACTGATACTGCCCACACACTGACTGATACTGCACACACACTGACTGATACTGCACACACACTAACTGATACTTCACACACACTGACTGATACTGCCCACACACTGACTGATACTGCACACACACTGACTGATACTGCACACACACTGACTGATACTGCCCACACACTGACTGATACTTCACACACACTGACTGATACTGCCCACACACTGACTGATACTTCACACACACTAACTGATACTGCACACACACTGACTGATACTGCACACACACGTACTGATACTTCACACACACTGACTGATACTGCCCACACACTGACTGATACTGCACACACAAGTACTGATACTTCACACACACTGACTGATGCTGCCCACACACTGACTGATACTGCACACACACTGACTGATACTGCCCACACACTGTCTGATACTTCACACACACTGACTGATACTGCACACACACTGACTGATACTTTACACACACTGACTGATACTGCTCACACACTGTCTGATACTGCTCACACACTGTCTGATACTTCACACACACTGACTGATACTGCACACACACTGACTGATACTGCACACACACTGACTGATACTGCTCACACACTGTCTGATACTTCACACACACTGACTGATACTGCACACACACTGACTGATACTGCACACACACTGACTGATACTGCTCACACACTGTCTGATACTTCACACACACTGACTGATACTGCACACACACTGACTGATACTGCACACACACTGACTGATACTGCACACACACTGACTGATACTGCACACACACTGACTGATACTTCACACACACTGACTGATACTGCACACACACTGACTGATACTGCACACACACTGACTGATACTGCTCACACACTGTCTGATACTTCACACACACTGACTGATACTGCACACACACTGACTGATACTGCACACACACTGACTGATACTGCACACACACTGACTGATACTGCACACACACTGACTGATACTTCACACACACTGACTGACACTGCACACACACTGACTGATACTGCACACACACTGACTGATACTGCACACACACTGACTGATACTGCACACACACTGACTGATACTTCACACACACTGACTGATACTGCATACACACTGACTGATACTGCACACACACTGACTGATACTTCACACACACTGACTGATACTGCACACACACTGACTGATACTGCATACACACTGACTGATACTGCACACACACTGACTGATACTTCACACACACTGACTGATACTGCACACTCACTGACTGATACTTCACACACACTGACTATTACTGCACACACACTGACTGATAATTCACACACACTGACTGATACTGCACACACACTGACTGATACTGCACACACACTGACTGATACTGCGCACACACTGACTGATACTGTGCACACACTGACTGATACTGTGCACACACTGACTGATATTACACACACACTGACTGATACTGCACACACACTGACTGATACTACACACACACTGACTGATAATTCACACACACTGACTGATACTGCACACACACTGACTGATACTGCACACACACTGACTGATAATTCACACACACTGACTGATACTACACACACTTACTGATACTGTGCACACACTGACTGATACTGTGCACACACTGACTGATACTGTGCACACACTGACTGATATTACACACACACTGACTGATACTGTACATACACTGACTGATACTGCACACACACTGACTGATAATTCACACACACTGTCTGATACTGCTCACACACTGTCTGATACTTCACACACACTGACTGATACTGCACACACACTGACTGATACTTTACACACACTGACTGATACTGCTCACACACTGTCTGATACTGCTCACACACTGTCTGATACTTCACACACACTGACTGATACTGCACACACACTGACTGATACTGCACACACACTGACTGATACTGCTCACACACTGTCTGATACTTCACACACACTGACTGATACTGCACACACACTGACTGATACTGCACACACACTGACTGATACTGCACACACACTGACTGATACTGCACACACACTGACTGATACTGCACACACACTGACTGATACTTCACACACACTGACTGATACTGCACACACACTGACTGATACTGCACACGCACTGACTGATACTGCTCACACACTGTCTGATACTTCACACACACTGACTGATACTGCACACACACTGACTGATACTGCACACACACTGACTGATACTGCACACACACTGACTGATACTGCACACACACTGACTGATACTTCACACACACTGACTGATACTGCACACACACTGACTGATACTTCACACACACTGACTGATACTGCACACACACTGACTGATAATTCACACACACTGACTGATACTGCACACACACTGACTGATACTGCACACACACTGACTGATACTGCGCACACACTGACTGATACTGTGCACACACTGACTGACACTGTGCACACACTGACTGATATTACACACACACTGACTGATACTGCACACACACTGACTGATACTACACACACACTGACTGATAATTCACACACACTGACTGATACTGCACACACACTGACTGATACTGCACACACACTGACTGATAATTCACACACACTGACTGATACAACACACACTGACTGATACTGTGCACACACTGACTGATACTGTGCACACACTGACTGATATTACACACACACTGACTGATACTGCACATACACTGACTGATACTGCACACACACTGACTGATAATTCACACACACTGACTGATACTGCACACACACTGACTGATACTGCACACACACTGACTGATAATTCACACACACTGACTGATACAACACACACTGACTGATACTGTGCACACACTGACTGATACTGTGCACACACTGACTGATATTACACACACACTGACTGATACTGCACATACACTGACTGATACTGCACACACACTGACTGATAATTCACACACACTGACTGATACTGCACACACACTGACTGATACTGCACACACACTGACTGATACTGCACACACACTGACTGATGCTGCACACACACTGACTGATACTGTGCACAGACTGACTGATACTGCACACACACTGACTGATACTGCACACACACTGACTGATACTGCACACACACTGACTGATACTGCATACACACTGACTGATACTGCACACACACTGACTGATACTTCACACACACTGACTGATACTGCACACACACTGACTGATACTTCACACACACTGACTGATACTTCACACACACTGACTGATACTGCACACACACTGACTGATAATTCACACACACTGACTGATAATTCACACACACTGACTGATACTGCACACACACTGACTGATACTGCGCACACACTGACTGATACTGTGCACACACTGACTGATATTACACACACACTGACTGATACTGCACACACACTGAGTTATACTTCACACACACTGACTGCTACTGCACACACACTGACTGATACTGCACACACACTGACTGATACTGCACACACACTGACTGATACTGCACACACACTGACTGATACTTCACACACACTGACTGACACTGCACACACACTGACTGATACTGCACACACACTGACTGATACTGCACACACACTGACTGATACTGCACACACACTGACTGATACTTCACACACACTGACTGATACTGCATACACACTGACTGATACTGCACACACACTGACTGATACTTCACACACACTGACTGATACTGCACACACACTGACTGATACTGCATACACACTGACTGATACTGCACACACACTGACTGATACTTCACACACACTGACTGATACTGCACACTCACTGACTGATACTTCACACACACTGACTATTACTGCACACACACTGACTGATAATTCACACACACTGACTGATACTGCACACACACTGACTGATACTGCACACACACTGACTGATACTGCGCACACACTGACTGATACTGTGCACACACTGACTGATACTGTGCACACACTGACTGATATTACACACACACTGACTGATACTGCACACACACTGACTGATACTACACACACACTGACTGATAATTCACACACACTGACTGATACTGCACACACACTGACTGATACTGCACACACACTGACTGATAATTCACACACACTGACTGATACTACACACACTTACTGATACTGTGCACACACTGACTGATACTGTGCACACACTGACTGATACTGTGCACACACTGACTGATATTACACACACACTGACTGATACTGTACATACACTGACTGATACTGCACACACACTGACTGATAATTCACACACACTGTCTGATACTGCTCACACACTGTCTGATACTTCACACACACTGACTGATACTGCACACACACTGACTGATACTTTACACACACTGACTGATACTGCTCACACACTGTCTGATACTGCTCACACACTGTCTGATACTTCACACACACTGACTGATACTGCAAACACACTGACTGATACTGCACACACACTGACTGATACTGCTCACACACTGTCTGATACTTCACACACACTGACTGATACTGCACACACACTGACTGATACTGCACACACACTGACTGATACTGCACACACACTGACTGATACTGCACACACACTGACTGATACTGCACACACACTGACTGATACTTCACACACACTGACTGATACTGCACACACACTGACTGATACTGCACACACACTGACTGATACTGCTCACACACTGTCTGATACTTCACACACACTGACTGATACTGCACACACACTGACTGATACTGCACACACACTGACTGATACTGCACACACACTGACTGATACTTCACACACACTGACTGATACTGCACACACACTGACTGATACTGCACACACACTGACTGATACTGCACACACACTGACTGATACTGCACACACACTGACTGATACTGCATACACACTGACTGATACTGCACACACACTGATTGATACTTCACACACACTGACTGATACTGCACACACACTGACTGATACTTCACACACACTGACTGATACTGCACACACACTGACTGATAATTCACACACACTGACTGATACTGCACACACACTGACTGATACTGCGCACACACTGACTGATACTGCGCACACACTGACTGATACTGTGCACACACTGACTGACACTGTGCACACACTGACTGATATTACACACACACTGACTGATACTGCACACACACTGACTGATACTACACACACACTGACTGATAATTCACACACACTGACTGATACTGCACACACACTGACTGATACTGCACACACACTGACTGATAATTCACACACACTGACTGATACAACACACACTGACTGATACTGTGCACACACTGACTGATACTGTGCACACACTGACTGATATTACACACACACTGACTGATACTGCACATACACTGACTGATACTGCACACACACTGACTGATAATTCACACACACTGACTGATACTGCACACACACTGACTGATACTGCACACACACTGACTGATACTGCACACACACTGACTGACACTGCACACACACTGACTGATACTGCACACACACTGACTGATACTGCACACACACTGACTGATACTGCACACACACTGACTGATACTTCACACACACTGACTGATACTGCATACACACTGACTGATACTGCACACACACTGACTGATACTTCACACACACTGACTGATACTGCACACACACTGACTGATACTGCATACACACTGACTGATACTTCACACACACTGACTGATACTGCACACTCACTGACTGATACTTCACACACACTGACTATTACTGCACACACACTGACTGATAATTCACACACACTGACTGATACTGCACACACACTGACTGATACTGCACACACACTGACTGATACTGCGCACACACTGACTGATACTGTGCACACACTGACTGATACTGTGCACACACTGACTGATATTACACACACACTGACTGATACTGCACACACACTGACTGATACTACACACACACTGACTGATAATTCACACACACTGACTGATACTGCACACACACTGACTGATACTGCACACACACTGACTGATAATTCACACACACTGACTGATACTACACACACTTACTGATACTGTGCACACACTGACTGATACTGTGCACACACTGACTGATACTGTGCACACACTGACTGATATTACACACACACTGACTGATACTGTACATACACTGACTGATACTGCACACACACTGACTGATAATTCACACACACTGTCTGATACTGCTCACACACTGTCTGATACTTCACACACACTGACTGATACTGCACACACACTGACTGATACTTTACACACACTGACTGATACTGCTCACACACTGTCTGATACTGCTCACACACTGTCTGATACTTCACACACACAGACTGATACTGCAAACACACTGACTGATACTGCACACACACTGACTGATACTGCTCACACACTGTCTGATACTTCACACACACTGACTGATACTGCACACACACTGACTGATACTGCACACACACTGACTGATACTGCACACACACTGACTGATACTGCACACACACTGACTGATACTGCACACACACTGACTGATACTTCACACACACTGACTGATACTGCACACACACTGACTGATACTGCACACACACTGACTGATACTGCTCACACACTGTCTGATACTTCACACACACTGACTGATACTGCACACACACTGACTGATACTGCACACACACTGACTGATACTGCACACACACTGACTGATACTGCACACACACTGACTGATACTTCACACACACTGACTGATACTGCACACACACTGACTGATACTGCACACACACTGACTGATACTGCACACACACTGACTGATACTGCACACACACTGACTGATACTGCATACACACTGACTGATACTGCACACACACTGACTGATACTTCACACACACTGACTGATACTGCACACACACTGACTGATACTTCACACACACTGACTGATACTGCACACACACTGACTGATAATTCACACACACTGACTGATACTGCACACACACTGACTGATACTGCACACACACTGACTGATACTGCGCACACACTGACTGATACTGTGCACACACTGACTGACACTGTGCACACACTGACTGATATTACACACACACTGACTGATACTGCACACACACTGACTGATACTACACACACACTGACTGATAATTCACACACACTGACTGATACTGCACACACACTGACTGATACTGCACACACACTGACTGATAATTCACACACACTGACTGATACAACACACACTGACTGATACTGTGCACACACTGACTGATACTGTGCACACACTGACTGATATTACACACACACTGACTGATACTGCACATACACTGACTGATACTGCACACACACTGACTGATAATTCACACACACTGACTGATACTGCACACACACTGACTGATACTGCACACACACTGACTGATACTGCACACACACTGACTGATGCTGCACACACACTGACTGATACTGTGCACAGACTGACTGATACTGCACACACACTGACTGATACTGCACACACACTGACTGATACTGCACACACACTGACTGATACTGCATACACACTGACTGATACTGCACACACACTGACTGATACTTCACACACACTGACTGATACTGCACACACACTGACTGATACTTCACACACACTGACTGATATTCACACACACTGACTGATACTGCACACACACTGACTGATAATTCACACACACTGACTGATAATTCACACGCACTGACTGATACTGCACACACACTGACTGATACTGCGCACACACTGACTGATACTGTGCACACACTGACTGATACTGTGCACACACTGACTGATATTACACACACACTGACTGATACTGCACACACACTGAGTTATACTTCACACACACTGACTGATACTGCACACACACTGACTGATACTTCACACACACTGACTGATACTGCACACACACTGACTGATAATTCACACACACTGACTGATACTGCACACACACTGACTGATACTGCACACACACTGACTGATACTGCGCACACACTGACTGATACTGTGCACACACTGACTGATACTGTGCACACACTGACTGATATTACACACACACTGACTGATACTGCACACACACTGACTGATACTACACACACACTGACTGATAATTCACACACACTGACTGATACTGCACACACACTGACTGATACTGCACACACACTGACTGATAATTCACACACACTGACTGATACTACACACACTGACTGATACTGTGCACACACTGACTGATACTGTGCACACACTGACTGATATTACACACACACTGACTGATACTGCACATACACTGACTGATACTGCACACACACTGACTGATAATTCACACACACTGTCTGATACTGCTCACACACTGTCTGATACTTCACACACACTGACTGATACTTTACACACACTGACTGATACTGCTCACACACTGTCTGATACTGCTCACACACTGTCTGATACTTCACACACACTGACTGATACTGCACGCACACTGACTGATACTGCACACACACTGACTGATACTGCTCACACACTGACTGATACTGCACACACACTGACTGATACTGCACACACACTGACTGATACTGCACACACACTGACTGATACTGCACACACACTGACTGATACTGCACACACACTGACTGATACTGCACACACACTGACTGATACTGCACACACACTGACTGATACTGCACACACACTGACTGATACTGCACACACACTGACTGATACTGCACACACACTGACTGATACTGCTCACACACTGTCTGATACTTCACACACACTGACTGATACTGCACACACACTGACTGATACTGCACACACACTGACTGATACTGTACACACACTGACTGATACTGCTCACACACTGTCTGATACTTCACACACACTGACTGATACTGCACACACACTGACTGATACTGCACACACACTGACTGATACTGCACACACACTGACTGATACTGCACACACACTGACTGATACTTCACACACACTGACTGATACTGCACACACACTGACTGATACTGCACACACACTGACTGATACTGCTCACACACTGTCTGATACTTCACACACACTGACTGATACTGCACACACACTGACTGATACTGCACACACACTGACTGATACTGCACACACACTGACTGATACTGCACACACACTGACTGATACTTCACACACACTGACTGACACTGCACACACACTGACTGATACTGCACACACACTGACTGATACTGCACACACACTGACTGATACTGCACACACACTGACTGATACTTCACACAAACTGACTGATACTGCACACACACTGACTGATACTGCATACACACTGACTGATACTGCACACACACTGACTGATACTTCACACACACTGACTGATACTGCACACACACTGACTGATACTTCACACACACTGACTATTACTGCACACACACTGACTGATAATTCACACACACTGACTGATACTGCACACACACTGACTGATACTGCACACACACTGACTGATACTGCGCACACACTGACTGATACTGCACACACACTGACTGATACTGCACACACACTGACTGATACTGCTCACACACTGTCTGATACTTCACACACACTGACTGATACTGCACACACACTGACTGATACTGCACACACACTGACTGATACTGTACACACACTGACTGATACTGCTCACACACTGTCTGATACTTCACACACACTGACTGATACTGCACACACACTGACTGATACTGCACACACACTGACTGATACTGCACACACACTGACTGATACTGCACACACACTGACTGATACTTCACACACACTGACTGATACTGCACACACACTGACTGATACTGCACACACACTGACTGATACTGCTCACACACTGTCTGATACTTCACACACACTGACTGATACTGCACACACACTGACTGATACTGCACACACACTGACTGATACTGCACACACACTGACTGATACTGCACACACACTGACTGATACTGTGCACACACTGACTGATACTGTGCACACACTGACTGATATTACACACACACTGACTGATACTGCACATACACTGACTGATACTGCACACACACTGACTGATAATTCACACACACTGACTGATACTGCACACACACTGACTGATACTGCACACACACTGACTGATACTGCGCACAGACTGACTGATACTGCACACACACTGACTGATACTGCACACACACTGACTGATACTGCACACACACTGACTGATACTGCATACACACTGACTGATACTGCACACACACTGACTGATACTTCACACACACTGACTGATACTGCACACACACTGACTGATACTTCACACACACTGACTGATACTTCACACACACTGACTGATACTGCACACACACTGACTGATAATTCACACACACTGACTGATAATTCACACACACTGACTGATACTGCACACACACTGACTGATACTGCGCACACACTGACTGATACTGTGCACACACTGACTGATACTGTGCACACACTGACTGATATTACACACACACTGACTGATACAGCACACACACTGACTGATACTTCACACACACTGACTGATACTGCACACACACTGACTGATACTTCACACACACTGACTGATACTGCACACACACTGACTGATAATTCACACACACTGACTGATACTGCACACACACTGACTGATACTGCACACACACTGACTGATACTGCGCACACACTGACTGATACTGTGCACACACTGACTGATACTGTGCACACACTGACTGATATTACACACACACTGACTGATACTGCACACACACTGACTGATACTACACACACACTGACTGATAATTCACACACACTGACTGACACTGCACACACACTGACTGATACTGCACACACACTGACTGATAATTCACACACACTGACTGATACTACACACACTGACTGATACTGTGCACACACTGACTGATACTGTGCACACACTGACTGATATTACACACACACTGACTGATACTGCACATACACTGACTGATACTGCACACACACTGACTGATAATTCACACACACTGTCTGATACTGCTCACACACTGTCTGATACTTCACACACACTGACTGATACTGCACACACACTGACTGATACTTTACACACACTGACTGATACTGCTCACACACTGTCTGATACTGCTCACACACTGTCTGATACTTCACACACACTGACTGATACTGCACACACACTGACTGATACTGCACACACACTGACTGATACTGCTCACACACTGTCTGATACTTCACACACACTGACTGATACTGCACACACACTGACTGATACTGCACACACACTGACTGATACTGCACACACACTGACTGATACTGCACACACACTGACTGATACTGCACACACACTGACTGATACTGCACACACACTGACTGATACTGCACACACACTGACTGATACTGCTCACACACTGTCTGATACTTCACACACACTGACTGATACTGCACACACACTGACTGATACTGCACACACACTGACTGATACTGTACACACACTGACTGATACTGCACACACACTGACTGATACTGCGCACACACTGACTGATACTGTGCACACACTGACTGATATTACACACACACTGACTGATACTGCACATACACTGACTGATACTGCACACACACTGACTGATAATTCACACACACTGACTGATACTGCACACACACTGACTGATACTGCACACACACTAACTGATAATTCACACACACTGTCTGATACTGCTCACACACTGTCTGATACTTCACACACACTGACTGATACTGCACACACACTGACTGATACTTTACACACACTGACTGATACTGCTCACACACTGTCTGATACTGCTCACACACTGTCTGATACTTCACACACACTGACTGATACTGCACACACACTGACTGATACTGCACACACACTGACTGATACTTCACACACACTGACTGATACTGCACACACACTGACTGATACTGCACACACACTGACTGATACTGCACACACACTGACTGATACTGCACACACACTGACTGATACTTCACACACACTGACTGATACTGCACACACACTGACTGATACTGCACACACACTGACTGATACTGCTCACACACTGTCTGATACTTCACACACACTGACTGATACTGTACACACACTGACTGATACTGCACACACACTGACTGATACTGCACACACACTGACTGATACTGCACACACACTGACTGATACTTCACACTGACTGATACTGCACACACACTGACTGATACTGCACACACACTGACTGATACTGCACACACACTGACTGATACTGCACACACACTGACTGATACTTCACACACACTGACTGATACTGCACACACACTGACTGATACTGCATACACAGTGACTGATACTGCACACACACTGACTGATACTTCACACACACTGACTGATACTGCACACACACTGACTGATACTTCACACACACTGACTGATACTGCACACACACTGACTGATAATTCACACACACTGACTGATACTGCACACACACTGACTGATACTGCACACACACTGACTGATACTGCGCACACACTGACTGATACTGTGCACACACTGACTGACACTGTGCACACACTGACTGATATTACACACACACTGACTGATACTGCACACACACTGACTGATACTACACACACACTGACTGATACTGCACACACACTGACTGATACTTTACACACACTGACTGATACTGCTCACACACTGTCTGATACTGCTCACACACTGTCTGATACTTCACACACACTGACTGATACTGCACACACACTGACTGATACTGCACACACACTGACTGATACTGCTCACACACTGTCTGATACTTCACACACACTGACTGATACTGCACACACACTGACTGATACTGTACACACACTGACTGATACTGCACACACACTGACTGATACTGCACACACACTGACTGATACTGCACACACACTGACTGATACTGCACACACACTGACTGATACTGCACACACACTGACTGATACTGCTCACACACTGTCTGATACTTCACACACACTGACTGATACTGCACACACACTGACTGATACTGCACACACACTGACTGATACTGTACACACACTGACTGATACTGCACACACACTGACTGATACTGCACACACACTGACTGATACTGTGCACACACTGACTGATATTACACACACACTGACTGATACTGCACATACACTGACTGATACTGCACACACACTGACTGATAATTCACACACACTGACTGATACTGCACACACACTGACTGATACTGCACACACACTAACTGATAATTCACACACACTGTCTGATACTGCTCACACACTGTCTGATACTTCACACACACTGACTGATACTGCACACACACTGACTGATACTTTACACACACTGACTGATACTGCTCACACACTGTCTGATACTGCTCACACACTGTCTGATACTTCACACACACTGACTGATACTGCACACACACTGACTGATACTGCACACACACTGACTGATACTGCTCACACACTGTCTGATACTTCACACACACTGACTGATACTGCACACACACTGACTGATACTGCACACACACTGACTGATACTTCACACACACTGACTGATACTGCACACACACTGACTGATACTGCACACACACTGACTGATACTGCTCACACACTGTCTGATACTTCACACACACTGACTGATACTGCACACACACTGACTGATACTGCACACACACTGACTGATACTGCACACACACTGACTGATACTGCACACACACTGACTGATACTTCACACACACTGACTGATACTGCACACACACTGACTGATACTGCACACACACTGACTGATACTGCACACACACTGACTGATACTGCACACACACTGACTGATACTTCACACACACTGACTGATACTGCACACACACTGACTGATACTGCACACACACTGACTGATACTGCTCACACACTGTCTGATACTTCACACACACTGACTGATACTGCACACACACTGACTGATACTGCACACACACTGACTGATACTGCACACACACTGACTGATACTGCACACACACTGACTGATACTTCACACACACTGACTGATACTGCACACACACTGACTGATACTGCACACACACTGACTGATACTGCACACACACTGACTGATACTGCACACACACTGACTGATACTTCACACACACTGACTGATACTGCACACACACTGACTGATACTGCATACACAGTGACTGATACTGCACACACACTGACTGATACTTCACACACACTGACTGATACTGCACACACACTGACTGATACTTCACACACACTGACTGATACTGCACACACACTGACTGATAATTCACACACACTGACTGATACTGCACACACACTGACTGATACTGCACACACACTGACTGATACTGCGCACACACTGACTGATACTGTGCACACACTGACTGACACTGTGCACACACTGACTGATATTACACACACACTGACTGATACTGCACACACACTGACTGATACTACACACACACTGACTGATAATTCACACACACTGACTGATACTGCACACACACTGACTGATACTGCACACACACTGACTGATAATTCACACACACTGACTGATACTACACACACTGACTGATACTGTGCACACACTGACTGATACTGTGCACACACTGACTGATATTACACACACACTGACTGATACTGCACATACACTGACTGATACTGCACACACACTGACTGATAATTCACACACACTGACTGATACTGCACACACACTGACTGATACTGCACACACACTGACTGATAATTCACACACACTGTCTGATACTGCTCACACTGTCTGATACTTCACACACACTGACTGATACTGCACACACACTGACTGATACTTTACACGCACTGACTGATACTGCTCACACACTGTCTGATACTGCTCACACACTGTCTGATACTTCACACACACTGACTGATACTGCACACACACTGACTGATACTGCACACACACTGACTGATACTGCTCACACACTGTCTGATACTTCACACACACTGACTGATACTGCACACACACTGACTGATACTGCACACACACTGACTGATACTGCACACACACTGACTGATACTGCACACACACTGACTGATACTGCACACACACTGACTGATACTTCACACACACTGACTGATACTGCACACACACTGACTGATACTGCACACACACTGACTGATACTGCTCACACACTGTCTGATACTTCACACACACTGACTGATACTGCACACACACTGACTGATACTGCACACACACTGACTGATACTGCATACACACTGACTGATACTGCACACACACTGACTGATACTTCACACACACTGACTGATACTGCACACACACTGACTGATACTTCACACACACTGACTGATACTGCACACACACTGACTGATAATTCACACACACTGACTGATACTGCACACACACTGACTGATACTGCACACACACTGACTGATACTGCGCACACACTGACTGATACTGTGCACACACTGACTGACACTGTGCACACACTGACTGATATTACACACACACTGACTGATACTGCACACACACTGACTGATACTACACACACACTGACTGATAATTCACACACACTGACTGATACTGCACACACACTGACTGATACTGCACACACACTGACTGATAATTCACACACACTGACTGATACTACACACACTGACTGATACTGTGCACACACTGACTGATACTGTGCACACACTGACTGATATTACACACACACTGACTGATACTGCACATACACTGACTGATACTGCACACACACTGACTGATAATTCACACACACTGACTGATACTGCACACACACTGACTGATACTGCACACACACTGACTGATACTGCACACACACTGACTGATACTGCACACACACTGACTGATACTGCACACACACTGACTGATACTGCACACACACTGACTGATACTGCACACACACTGACTGATACTGCACACACACTGACTGATACTGCATACACACTGACTGATACTGCACACACACTGACTGATACTTCACACACACTGACTGATACTGCACACACACTGACTGATACTTCACACACACTGACTGATACTTCACACACACTGACTGATACTGCACACACACTGACTGATAATTCACACACACTGACTGATACTGCACACACACTGACTGATACTGCACACACACTGACTGATACTGCGCACACACTGACTGATACTGTGCACACACTGACTGATACTGTGCACACACTGACTGATATTACACACACACTGACTGATACTGCACACACACTGACTGATACTACACACACACTGACTGATAATTCACACACACTGACTGATACTGCACACACACTGACTGATACTGCACACACACTGACTGATAATTCACACACACTGACTGATACTACACACACTGACTGATACTGTGCACACACTGACTGATACTGTGCACACACTGACTGATATTACACACACACTGACTGATACTGCACATACACTGACTGATACTGCACACACACTGACTGATAATTCACACACACTGACTGATACTGCACACACACTGACTGATACTGCACACACACTGACTGATACTGCACACACACTGACTGATACTGCACACACACTGACTGATACTGCACACACACTGACTGATACTGCACACACACTGACTGATACTGCACACACACTGACTGATACTGCACATACACTGACTGATACTGCACACACACTGACTGATACTGCACACACACTGACTGATACTGCACACACACTGACTGATACTGCACACACACTGACTGATACTGCACACACACTGACTGATACTGTGCACAGACTGACTGATACTGCACACACACTGACTGATACTGCAGACACACTGACTGATACTGCACACACACTGACTGATACTGCACACACACTGACTGATACTGCATACACACTGACTGATACTGCACACACACTGACTGATACTTCACACACACTGACTGATACTGCACACACACTGACTGATACTTCACACACACTGACTGATACTTCACACACACTGACTGATACTGCACACACACTGACTGATAATTCACACACACTGACTGATACTGCACACACACTGACTGATACTGCACACACACTGACTGATACTGCACACACACTGACTGATACTGCACACACACTGACTGATACTGCACACACACTGACTGATACTTCACACACACTGACTGACACTGCACACACACTGACTGATACTGCACACACACTGACTGATACTGCACACACACTGACTGATACTGCACACACACTGACTGATACTTCACACACACTGACTGATACTGCACACACACTGACTGATACTGCATACACACTGACTGATACTGCACACACACTGACTGATACTTCACACACACTGACTGATACTGCACACACACTGACTGATACTTCACACACACTGACTATTACTGCACACACACTGACTGATAATTCACACACACTGACTGATACTGCACACACACTGACTGATACTGCACACACACTGACTGATACTGCGCACACACTGACTGATACTGTGCACACACTGACTGATACTGTGCACACACTGACTGATACTGTGCACACACTGACTGATAATTCACACACACTGACTGATACTACACACACTGACTGATACTGTGCACACACTGACTGATACTGTGCACACACTGACTGATATTACACACACACTGACTGATACTGCACATACACTGACTGATACTGCACACACACTGACTGATAATTCAGACACACTGTCTGATACTGCTCACACACTGTCTGATACTTCACACACACTGACTGATACTACACACACACTGACTGATAATTCACACACACTGACTGATACTGCACACACACTGACTGATACTACACACACACTGACTGATAATTCACACACACTGACTGATACTGCACACACACTGACTGATACTGCACACACACTGACTGATAATTCACACACACTGACTGATACTACACACACTGACTGATACTGTGCACACACTGACTGATACTGTGCACACACTGACTGATATTACACACACACTGACTGATACTGCACATACACTGACTGATACTGCACACACACTGACTGATAATTCAGACACACTGTCTGATACTGCTCACACACTGTCTGATACTTCACACACACTGACTGATACTGCACACACACTGACTGATACTTTACACACACTGACTGATACTGCTCACACACTGTCTGATACTGCTCACACACTGTCTGATACTTCACACACACTGACTGATACTGCACACACACTGACTGATACTGCACACACACTGACTGATACTGCTCACACACTGTCTGATACTTCACACACACTGACTGATACTGCACACACACTGACTGATACTGCACACACACTGACTGATACTGCACACATACTGACTGATACTGCACACACACTGACTGATACTGCACACACACTGACTGATACTTCACACACACTGACTGATACTGCACACACACTGACTGATACTGCACACACACTGACTGATACTGCTCACACACTGTCTGATACTTCACACACTGACTGATACTGCACACACACTGACTGATACTGCACACACACTGACTGATACTGCACACACACTGACTGATACTGCACACACACTGACTGATAATTCAAACACACTGTCTGATACTGCTCACACACTGTCTGATACTTCACACACACTGACTGATACTGCACATACACTGACTGATACTGCACACACACTGACTGATAATTCACACACACTGACTGATACTGCACACACACTGACTGATACTGCACACACACTGACTGATAATTCACACACACTGTCTGATACTGCTCACACACTGTCTGATACTTCACACACACTGACTGATACTGCACACATACTGACTGATACTTTACACACACTGACTGATACTGCTCACACACTGTCTGATACTGCTCACACACTGTCTGATACTTCACACACACTGACTGATACTGCACACACACTGACTGATACTGCGCACACACTGACTGATACTGTGCACACACTGACTGACACTGTGCACACACTGACTGATATTACACACACACTGACTGATACTGCACACACACTGACTGATACTACACACACACTGACTGATAATTCACACACACTGACTGATACTGCACACACACTGACTGATACTGCACACACACTGACTGATAATTCACACACACTGACTGATACTACACACACTGACTGATACTGTGCACACACTGACTGATATTACACACACACTGACTGATACTGCACATACACTGACTGATACTGCACACACACTGACTGATAATTCACACACACTGACTGATACTGCACACACACTGACTGATACTGCACACACACTGACTGATACTTCACACACACTGACTGATACTTCACACACACTGACTGATACTGCACACACACTGACTGATAATTCACACACACTGACTGATACTGCACACACACTGACTGATACTGCACACACACTGACTGATACTGCACACACACTGACTGATAATTCACACACACTGACTGATACTGCACACACACTGACTGATACTACACACACACTGACTGATAATTCACACACACTGACTGATACTGCACACACACTGACTGATACTGCACACACACTGACTGATAATTCACACACACTGACTGATACTACACACACTGACTGATACTGTGCACACACTGACTGATACTGTGCACACACTGACTGATATTACACACACACTGACTGATACTGCACATACACTGACTGATACTGCACACACACTGACTGATAATTCAGACACACTGTCTGATACTGCTCACACACTGTCTGATACTTCACACACACTGACTGATACTGCACACACACTGACTGATACTTTACACACACTGACTGATACTGCTCACACACTGTCTGATACTGCTCACACACTGTCTGATACTTCACACACACTGACTGATACTGCACACACACTGACTGATACTGCACACACACTGACTGATACTGCTCACACACTGTCTGATACTTCACACACACTGACTGATACTGCACACACACTGACTGATACTGCACACACACTGACTGATACTGCACACATACTGACTGATAATGCACACACACTGACTGATACTGCACACACACTGACTGATACTTCACACACACTGACTGATACTGCACACACACTGACTGATACTGCACACACACTGACTGATACTGCTCACACACTGTCTGATACTTCACACACACTGACTGATACTGCACACACACTGACTGATACTGCACACACACTGACTGATACTGCACACACACTGACTGATACTGCACACACACTGACTGATAATTCACACACACTGTCTGATACTGCTCACACACTGTCTGATACTTCACACACACTGACTGATACTGCACATACACTGACTGATACTGCACACACACTGACTGATAATTCACACACACTGACTGATACTGCACACACACTGACTGATACTGCACACACACTGACTGATAATTCACACACACTGTCTGATACTGCTCACACACTGTCTGATACTTCACACACACTGACTGATACTGCACACATACTGACTGATACTTTACACACACTGACTGATACTGCTCACACACTGTCTGATACTGCTCACACACTGTCTGATACTTCACACACACTGACTGATACTGCACACACACTGACTGATACTGCGCACACACTGACTGATACTGTGCACACACTGACTGACACTGTGCACACACTGACTGATATTACACACACACTGACTGATACTGCACACACACTGACTGATACTACACACACACTGACTGATAATTCACACACACTGACTGATACTGCACACACACTGACTGATACTGCACACACACTGACTGATAATTCACACACACTGACTGATACTACACACACTGACTGATACTGTGCACACACTGACTGATATTACACACACACTGACTGATACTGCACATACACTGACTGATACTGCACACACACTGACTGATAATTCACACACACTGACTGATACTGCACACACACTGACTGATACTGCACACACACTGACTGATACTTCACACACACTGACTGATACTTCACACACACTGACTGATACTGCACACACACTGACTGATAATTCACACACACTGACTGATACTGCACACACACTGACTGATACTGCACACACACTGACTGATACTGCACACACACTGACTGATACTGCACACACACTGACTGATACTGCACACACACTGACTGATACTTCACACACACTGACTGACACTGCACACACACTGACTGATACTGCACACACACTGACTGATACTGCACACACACTGACTGATACTGCACACACACTGACTGATACTTCACACACACTGACTGATACTGCACACACACTGACTGATACTGCATACACACTGACTGATACTGCACACACACTGACTGATACTTCACACACACTGACTGATACTGCACACACACTGACTGATACTTCACACACACTGACTATTACTGCACACACACTGACTGATAATTCACACACACTGACTGATACTGCACACACACTGACTGATACTGCACACACACTGACTGATACTGCGCACACACTGACTGATACTGTGCACACACTGACTGATACTGTGCACACACTGACTGATATTACACACACACTGACTGATACTGCACACACACTGACTGATACTACACACACACTGACTGATAATTCACACACACTGACTGATACTGCACACACACTGACTGATACTGCACACACACTGACTGATAATTCACACACACTGACTGATACTACACACACTGACTGATACTGTGCACACACTGACTGATACTGTGCACACACTGACTGATATTACACACACACTGACTGATACTGCACATACACTGACTGATACTGCACACACACTGACTGATAATTCACACACACTGTCTGAGACTGCTCACACACTGTCTGATACTTCACACACACTGACTGATACTGCACACACACTGACTGATACTTTACACACACTGACTGATACTGCTCACACACTGTCTGATACTGCTCACACACTGTCTGATACTTCACACACACTGACTGATACTGCACACACACTGACTGATACTGCACACACACTGACTGATACTGCTCACACACTGTCTGATACTTCACACACACTGACTGATACTGCACACACACTGACTGATACTGCACACACACTGACTGATACTGCACACACACTGACTGATACTGCACACACACTGACTGATACTTCACACACACTGACTGATACTGCACACACACTGACTGATACTGCACACACACTGACTGATACTGCTCACACACTGTCTGATACTTCACACACACTGACTGATACTGCACACACACTGACTGATACTGCACACACACTGACTGATACTGCACACACACTGACTGATACTGCACACACACTGACTGATACTTCACACACACTGACTGATACTGCACACACACTGACTGATACTGCACACACACTGACTGATACTGCACACACACTGACTGATACTGCACACACACTGACTGATAATTCACACACACTGACTGATACTGCACACACACTGACTGATACTGCACACACACTGACTGATAATTCACACACACTGACTGATACTACACACACTGACTGATACTGTGCACACACTGACTGATACTGTGCACACACTGACTGATATTACATACACACTGACTGATACTGCACATACACTGACTGATACTGCACACACACTGACTGATAATTCAGACACACTGTCTGATACTGCTCACACACTGTCTGATACTTCACACACACTGACTGATACTGCACACACACTGACTGATACTTTACACACACTGACTGATACTGCTCACACACTGTCTGATACTGCTCACACACTGTCTGATACTTCACACACACTGACTGATACTGCACACACACTGACTGATACTGCACACACACTGACTGATACTGCTCACACACTGTCTGATACTTCACACACACTGACTGATACTGCACACACACTGACTGATACTGCACACACACTGACTGATACTGCACACATACTGACTGATACTGCACACACACTGACTGATACTGCACACACACTGACTGATACTTCACACACACTGACTGATACTGCACACACACTGACTGATACTGCACACACACTGACTGATACTGCTCACACACTGTCTGATACTTCACACACACTGACTGATACTGCACACACACTGACTGATACTGCACACACACTGACTGATACTGCACACACACTGACTGATACTGCACACACACTGACTGATAATTCACACACACTGTCTGATACTGCTCACACACTGTCTGATACTTCACACACACTGACTGATACTGCACATACACTGACTGATACTGCACACACACTGACTGATAATTCACACACACTGACTGATACTGCACACACACTGACTGATACTGCACACACACTGACTGATAATTCACACACACTGTCTGATACTGCTCACACACTGTCTGATACTTCACACACACTGACTGATACTGCACACATACTGACTGATACTTTACACACACTGACTGATACTGCTCACATACTGTCTGATACTGCTCACACACTGTCTGATACTTCACACACACTGACTGATACTGCACACACACTGACTGATACTGCGCACACACTGACTGATACTGTGCACACACTGACTGACACTGTGCACACACTGACTGATATTACACACACACTGACTGATACTGCACACACACTGACTGATACTACACACACACTGACTGATAATTCACACACACTGACTGATACTGCACACACACTGACTGATACTGCACACACACTGACTGATAATTCACACACACTGACTGATACTACACACACTGACTGATACTGTGCACACACTGACTGATATTACACACACACTGACTGATACTGCACATACACTGACTGATACTGCACACACACTGACTGATAATTCACACACACTGACTGATACTGCACACACACTGACTGATACTGCACACACACTGACTGATACTGCACACACACTGACTGATACTGCACACACACTGACTGATACTGTGCACAGACTGACTGATACTGCACACACACTGACTGATACTGCACACACACTGACTGATACTGCACACACACTGACTGATACTGCACACACACTGACTGATACTGCATACACACTGACTGATACTGCACACACACTGACTGATACTTCACACACACTGACTGATACTGCACACACACTGACTGATACTTCACACACACTGACTGATACTTCACACACACTGACTGATACTGCACACACACTGACTGATAATTCACACACACTGACTGATACTGCACACACACTGACTGATACTGCACACACACTGACTGATACTGCACACACACTGACTGATACTGCACACACACTGACTGATACTGCACACACACTGACTGATACTTCACACACACTGACTGACACTGCACACACACTGACTGATACTGCACACACACTGACTGATACTGCACACACACTGACTGATACTGCACACACACTGACTGATACTTCACACACACTGACTGATACTGCACACACACTGACTGATACTGCATACACACTGACTGATACTGCACACACACTGACTGATACTTCACACACACTGACTGATACTGCACACACACTGACTGATACTTCACACACACTGACTATTACTGCACACACACTGACTGATAATTCACACACACTGACTGATACTGCACACACACTGACTGATACTGCACACACACTGACTGATACTGCGCACACTGACTGATACTGTGCACACACTGACTGATACTGTGCACACACTGACTGATATTACACACACACTGACTGATACTGCACACACACTGACTGATACTACACACACACTGACTGATAATTCACACACACTGACTGATACTGCACACACACTGACTGATACTGCACACACACTGACTGATAATTCACACACACTGACTGATACTACACACACTGACTGATACTGTGCACACACTGACTGATACTGTGCACACACTGACTGATATTACACACACACTGACTGATACTGCACATACACTGACTGATACTGCACACACACTGACTGATAATTCACACACACTGTCTGATACTGCTCACACACTGTCTGATACTTCACACACACTGACTGATACTGCACACACACTGACTGATACTTTACACACACTGACTGATACTGCTCACACACTGTCTGATACTGCTCACACACTGTCTGATACTTCACACACACTGACTGATACTGCACACACACTGACTGATACTGCACACACACTGACTGATACTGCTCACACACTGTCTGATACTTCACACACACTGACTGATACTGCACACACACTGACTGATACTGCACACACACTGACTGATACTGCACACACACTGACTGATACTGCACACACACTGACTGATACTTCACACACACTGACTGATACTGCACACACACTGACTGATACTGCACACACACTGACTGATACTGCTCACACACTGTCTGATACTTCACACACACTGACTGATACTGCACACACACTGACTGATACTGCACACACACTGACTGATACTGCACACACACTGACTGATACTGCACACACACTGACTGATACTTCACACACACTGACTGATACTGCACACACACTGACTGATACTGCACACACACTGACTGATACTGCACACACACTGACTGATACTGCACACACACTGACTGATACTTCACACACACTGACTGATACTGCACACACACTGACTGATACTGCATACACACTGACTGATACTGCACACACACTGACTGATACTTCACACACACTGACTGATACTGCACACACACTGACTGATACTTCACACACACTGACTGATACTGCACACACACTGACTGATAATTCACACACACTGACTGATACTGCACACACACTGACTGATACTGCACACACACTGACTGATATTACACACACACTGACTGATACTGCACACACACTGACTGATACTACACACACACTGACTGATAATTCACACACACTGACTGATACTGCACACACACTGACTGATACTTCACACACACTGACTGATACTGCACACACACTGACTGATAATTCACACACACTGACTGATACTGCACACACACTGACTGATACTGCACACACACTGACTGATACTGTGCACACACTGACTGACACTGTGCACACACTGACTGATATTACACACACACTGACTGATACTGCACACACACTGACTGATACTACACACACACTGACTGATAATTCACACACACTGACTGATACTGCACACACACTGACTGATACTGCACACACACTGACTGATAATTCACACACACTGACTGATACTACACACACTGACTGATACTGTGCACACACTGACTGATACTGTGCACACACTGACTGATATTACACACACACTGACTGATACTGCACATACACTGACTGATACTGCACACACACTGACTGATAATACACACACACTGACTGATACTGCACACACACTGACTGATACTGCGCACACACTGACTGATACTGCACACACACTGACTGATACTGCACACACACTGACTGATACTGTGCACAGACTGACTGATACTGCACACACACTGACTGATACTGCACACACACTGACTGATACTGCACACACACTGACTGATACTGCACACACACTGACTGATACTGCATACACACTGACTGATACTGCACACACACTGACTGATAATGCACACACACTGACTGATACTACACACACTGACTGATACTTTGCACACACTGACTGATACTGTGCACACACTGACTGATATTACACACACACTGACTGATACTGCACATACACTGACTGATACTGCACACACACTGACTGAGAATTCACACACACTGACTGATACTGCACACACACTGACTGATACTGCACACACACTGACTGATAATTCACACACTGTCTGATACTGCTCACACACTGTCTGATACTTCACACACACTGACTGATACTGCGCACACACTGACTGATACTGTGCACACACTGACTGACACTGTGCACACACTGACTGATATTACACACACACTGACTGATACTGCACACACACTGACTGATACTACACACACACTGACTGATAATTCACACACACTGACTGATACTGCACACACACTGACTGATACTTCACACACACTGACTGATACTGCACACACACTGACTGATAATTCACACACACTGACTGATACTGCACACACACTGACTGATACTGCACACACACTGACTGATACTGCGCACACACTGACTGATACTGTGCACACACTGACTGACACTGTGCACACACTGACTGATATTACACACACACTGACTGATACTGCACACACACTGACTGATACTACACACACACTGACTGATAATTCACACACACTGACTGATACTGCACACACACTGACTGATACTGCACACACACTGACTGATAATTCACACACACTGACTGATACTACACACACTGACTGATACTGTGCACACACTGACTGATACTGTGCACACACTGACTGATATTACACACACACTGACTGATACTGCACATACACTGACTGATACTGCACACACACTGACTGATAATTCACACACACTGACAGATACTGCACACACACTGACTGATACTGCACACACACTGACTGATACTGCACACACACTGACTGATACTGCACACACACTGACTGATACTGTGCACAGACTGACTGATACTGCACACACACTGACTGATACTGCACACACACTGACTGATACTGCACACACACTGACTGATACTGCACACACACTGACTGATACTGCATACACACTGACTGATACTGCACACACACTGACTGATAATTCACACACACTGACTGATACTACACACACTGACTGATACTGTGCACACACTGACTGATACTGTGCACACACTGACTGATATTACACACACACTGACTGATACTGCACACACACTGACTGATACTGCACACACACTGACTGATACTGCACACACACTGACTGATAATTCACACACTGTCTGATACTGCTCACACACTGTCTGATACTTCACACACACTGACTGATACTGCACACATACTGACTGATACTTTACACACACTGACTGATACTGCTCACACACTGTCTGATACTGCTCACACACTGTCTGATACTTCACACACACTGACTGATACTGCACACACACTGACTGATACTGCACACACACTGACTGATACTGCTCACACACTGTCTGATACTTCACACACACTGACTGATACTGCACACACACTGACTGATACTGCACACACACTGACTGATACTGCACACACACTGACTGATACTGCACACACACTGACTGATACTGCACACACACTGACTGATACTTCACACACACTGACTGATACTGCACACACACTGACTGATACTGCTCACACACTGTCTGATACTTCACACACACTGACTGATACTGCACACACACTGACTGATACTGCACACACACTGACTGATACTGCACACACACTGACTGATACTGCACACACACTGACTGATACTTCACACACACTGACTGATACTGCACACACACTGACTGATACTGCACACACACTGACTGATACTGCACACACACTGACTGATACTGCACACACACTGACTGATACTTCACACACACTGACTGATACTGCACACACACTGACTGATACTGCAGACACACTGACTGATACTGCACACACACTGACTGATACTTCACACACACTGACTGATACTGCACACACACTGACTGATACTTCACACACACTGACTGATACTGCACACACACTGACTGATAATTCACACACACTGACTGATACTGCACACACACTGACTGATACTGCACACACACTGACTGATACTGCGCACACACTGACTGATACTGTGCACACACTGACTGACACTGTGCACACACTGACTGATATTACACACACACTGACTGATACTGCACACACACTGACTGATACTACACACACACTGACTGATAATTCACACACACTGACTGATACTGCACACACACTGACTGATACTGCACACACACTGACTGATAATTCACACACACTGACTGATACTACACACACTGACTGATACTGTGCACACACTGACTGATACTGTGCACACACTGACTGATATTACACACACACTGACTGATACTGCACATACACTGACTGATACTGCACACACACTGACTGATAATTCACACACACTGACTGATACTGCACACACACTGACTGATACTGCACACACACTGACTGATACTGCACACACACTGACTGATACTGCACACACACTGACTGATACTGTGCACAGACTGACTGATACTGCACACACACTGACTGATACTGCACACACACTGACTGATACTGCACACACACTGACTGATACTGCACACACACTGACTGATACTGCATACACACTGACTGATACTGCACACACACTGACTGATACTTCACACACACTGACTGATACTGCACACACACTGACTGATACTTCACACACACTGACTGATTCTTCACACACACTGACTGATACTGCACACACACTGACTGATAATTCACACACACTGACTGATACTGCACACACACTGACTGATACTGCACACACACTGACTGATACTGCGCACACACTGACTGATACTGTGCACACACTGACTGATACTGTGCACACACTGACTGATATTACACACACACTGACTGATACTGCACACACACTGACTGATACTACACACACACTGACTGATAATTCACACACACTGACTGATACTGCACACACACTGACTGATACTGCACACACACTGACTGATAATTCACACACACTGACTGATACTACACACACTGACTGATACTGTGCACACACTGACTGATACTGTGCACACACTGACTGATATTACACACACACTGACTGATACTGCACACACACTGACTGATACTGCACACACACTGACTGATAATTCACACACACTGACTGATACTGCACACACACTGACTGATACTGCACACACACTGACTGATACTGCACACACACTGACTGATACTACACACACACTGACTGATACTGCACGCACAGAGACTGATACTACAGACACTGACTGATACTGCCCACACACTGACTGATACTGCACACACACTGACTGATACTACAGACACTGACAGAGAACCAAGGGGTTAAGAGGCGAACGCGTACGACATATCAGGCAGCGCGTGCGCGCTGAATTTCCTTTTTTTGTAAAGAGTTGCCCGCGCGTAAAGGCCTCTGGTTTTTACGCTTGAAAATACCAGACGTAAGTACTTAGTTTTACAGGTAAGTGGTCTATAAATACAATTTAGATTTTTTTTTCCACAGGTTTATTATTTTTAAAGAATTTACAGTAAGGTAAGTGTATTTTTAGACCCTATTTGTTAAAAAATTATTTTTTTTTTAAATTTGATTAATTGTTTAAAATAGTTTTTCACAGTTAATCATAGTTCATTTATTTCGTGGGATTTTTTAAAACTTTTATTTGTAGTTTAAGTGCTGTGTTGGACGCCCTCAGTTTTCATGAGTTTGACAGTTCTTACTGTCAAACTCATGAATGAACTTTTGCAACCTCCCATTGGTTGCCCAGTGCCCGCGTGATCCCAGCCGGCTCATCAAAATAACTACGCTTTAATTCTGTTTAAAACTACTTTACATTCTTCAAAATAATTTAAAAGTATTTAAAACTTTATAAAAGTTACCTAAAAATTAATAAAAATACAAAAAATGTCTTTAAAATGCTGCTCTGCATGTAGAATTGCTTTGCAGCTTGTGTTAAAAATTGGGGGCGTGGCCTATGTTAAGGAGACCTCAAGGGGCGTGTCTAACTTAGACTCCGCGCTCGAGGCTTCGCGCTGGCTGCACTCCTGGGCGGCGTGACGTCAGACGCTGCCCGGGAGTAATCAACTGAAAACAGGAATTGCAAGCGTCCCGGGAGCCGAACGGCAGGCGCGCCGGGTAAGTGCTCATCGGGGGCTTGAACGCGTGGCAAGCCCCCGAGCCTAATTTCTGGGCCAATACACACACACTGACTGATACTGCACACACACTGACTGATACTGCACACACACTGACTGATACTTCACACACACTGACTGATACTGCACACACACTGACTGATACTTCACACACACTGACTGATACTGCACACACACTGACTGATAATTCACACACACTGACTGATACTGCACACACACTGACTGATACTGCACACACACTGACTGATACTGCACACACACTGACTGATACTGCACACACACTGACTGATACTGCACACACACTGACTGATACTGCACACACACTGACTGATACTGCACACACACTGACTGATACTTCACACACACTGACTGATACTGCACACACACTGACTGATACTGCACACACACTGACTGATACTGCTCACACACTGTCTGATACTTCACACACACTGACTGATACTGCACACACACTGACTGATACTGCACACACACTGACTGATACTGCACACACACTGACTGATACTGCACACACACTGACTGATACTTCACACACACTGACTGATACTGCACACACACTGACTGATACTGCACACACACTGACTGATACTGCACACACACTGACTGATACTGCACACACACTGACTGATACTTCACACACACTGACTGATACTGCACACACACTGACTGATACTGCAGACACACTGACTGATACTGCACACACACTGACTGATACTTCACACACACTGACTGATACTGCACACACACTGACTGATACTTCACACACACTGACTGATACTGCACACACACTGACTGATAATTCACACACACTGACTGATACTACACACACTGACTGATACTGTGCAGACACTGACTGATACTGTGCACACACTGACTGATATTACACACACACTGACTGATACTGCACATACACTGACTGATACTGCACACACACTGACTGATAATTCACACACACTGACTGATACTGCACACACACTGACTGATACTGCACACACACTGACTGATACTGCACACACACTGACTGATACTGCACACACACTGACTGATACTGTGCACAGACTGACTGATACTGCACACACACTGACTGATACTGCACACACACTGACTGATACTGCACACACACTGACTGATACTGCACACACACTGACTGATACTGCATACACACTGACTGATACTGCACACACACTGACTGATACTTCACACACACTGACTGATACTGCACACACACTGACTGATACTTCACACACACTGACTGATACTTCACACACACTGACTGATACTGCACACACACTGACTGATACTGCATACACACTGACTGATACTGCACACACACTGACTGATACTTCACACACACTGACTGATACTGCACACACACTGACTGATACTTCACACACACTGACTGATTCTTCACACACACTGACTGATACTGCACACACACTGACTGATAATTCACACACACTGACTGATACTGCACACACACTGACTGATACTGCACACACACTGACTGATACTGCGCACACACTGACTGATACTGTGCACACACTGACTGATACTGTGCACACACTGACTGATATTACACACACCCTGACTGATACTGCACACACACTGACTGATACTACACACACACTGACTGATAATTCACACACACTGACTGATACTGCACACACACTGACTGATACTGCACACACACTGACTGATAATTCACACACACTGACTGATACTACACACACTGACTGATACTGTGCACACACTGACTGATACTGTGCACACACTGACTGATATTACACACACACTGACTGATACTGCACACACACTGACTGATACTGCACACACACTGACTGATAATTCACACACACTGACTGATACTGCACACACACTGACTGATACTGCACACACACTGACTGATACTGCACACACACTGACTGATACTACACACACACTGACTGATACTGCACGCACAGAGACTGATACTACAGACACTGACTGATACTGCCCACACACTGACTGATACTGCACACACACTGACTGATACTACAGACACTGACAGAGAACCAAGGGGTTAAGAGGCGAACGCGTACGACATATCAGGCAGCGCGTGCGCGCTGAATTTCCTTTTTTTGTAAAGAGTTGCCCGCGCGTAAAGGCCTCTGGTTTTTACGCTTGAAAATACCAGACGTAAGTACTTAGTTTTACAGGTAAGTGGTCTATAAATACAATTTAGATTTTTTTTTCCACAGGTTTATTATTTTTAAAGAATTTACAGTAAGGTAAGTGTATTTTTAGACCCTATTTGTTAAAAAATTATTTTTTTTTTAAATTTGATTAATTGTTTAAAATAGTTTTTCACAGTTAATCATAGTTCATTTATTTCGTGGGATTTTTTAAAACTTTTATTTGTAGTTTAAGTGCTGTGTTGGACGCCCTCAGTTTTCATGAGTTTGACAGTTCTTACTGTCAAACTCATGAATGAACTTTTGCAACCTCCCATTGGTTGCCCAGTGCCCGCGTGATCCCAGCCGGCTCATCAAAATAACTACGCTTTAATTCTGTTTAAAACTACTTTACATTCTTCAAAATAATTTAAAAGTATTTAAAACTTTATAAAAGTTACCTAAAAATTAATAAAAATACAAAAAATGTCTTTAAAATGCTGCTCTGCATGTAGAATTGCTTTGCAGCTTGTGTTAAAAATTGGGGGCGTGGCCTATGTTAAGGAGACCTCAAGGGGCGTGTCTAACTTAGACTCCGCGCTCGAGGCTTCGCGCTGGCTGCACTCCTGGGCGGCGTGACGTCAGACGCTGCCCGGGAGTAATCAACTGAAAACAGGAATTGCAAGCGTCCCGGGAGCCGAACGGCAGGCGCGCCGGGTAAGTGCTCATCGGGGGCTTGAACGCGTGGCAAGCCCCCGAGCCTAATTTCTGGGCCAATACACACACACTGACTGATACTGCACACACACTGACTGATACTGCACACACACTGACTGATACTTCACACACACTGACTGATACTGCACACACACTGACTGATACTTCACACACACTGACTGATACTGCACACACACTGACTGATAATTCACACACACTGACTGATACTGCACACACACTGACTGATACTGCACACACACTGACTGATACTGCACACACACTGACTGATACTGCACACACACTGACTGATACTGCACACACACTGACTGATACTGCACACACACTGACTGATACTGCACACACACTGACTGATACTTCACACACACTGACTGATACTGCACACACACTGACTGATACTGCACACACACTGACTGATACTGCTCACACACTGTCTGATACTTCACACACACTGACTGATACTGCACACACACTGACTGATACTGCACACACACTGACTGATACTGCACACACACTGACTGATACTGCACACACACTGACTGATACTTCACACACACTGACTGATACTGCACACACACTGACTGATACTGCACACACACTGACTGATACTGCACACACACTGACTGATACTGCACACACACTGACTGATACTTCACACACACTGACTGATACTGCACACACACTGACTGATACTGCAGACACACTGACTGATACTGCACACACACTGACTGATACTTCACACACACTGACTGATACTGCACACACACTGACTGATACTTCACACACACTGACTGATACTGCACACACACTGACTGATAATTCACACACACTGACTGATACTACACACACTGACTGATACTGTGCACACACTGACTGATACTGTGCACACACTGACTGATATTACACACACACTGACTGATACTGCACATACACTGACTGATACTGCACACACACTGACTGATAATTCACACACACTGACTGATACTGCACACACACTGACTGATACTGCACACACACTGACTGATACTGCACACACACTGACTGATACTGCACACACACTGACTGATACTGTGCACAGACTGACTGATACTGCACACACACTGACTGATACTGCACACACACTGACTGATACTGCACACACACTGACTGATACTGCACACACACTGACTGATACTGCATACACACTGACTGATACTGCACACACACTGACTGATACTTCACACACACTGACTGATACTGCACACACACTGACTGATACTTCACACACACTGACTGATACTTCACACACACTGACTGATACTGCACACACACTGACTGATAATTCACACACACTGACTGATACTGCACACACACTGACTGATACTGCACACACACTGACTGATACTGCGCACACACTGACTGATACTGTGCACACACTGACTGATACTGTGCACACACTGACTGATATTACACACACACTGACTGATACTGCACACACACTGACTGATACTACACACACACTGACTGATAATTCACACACACTGACTGATACTGCACACACACTGACTGATACTGCACACACACTGACTGATAATTCACACACACTGACTGATACTACACACACTGACTGATACTGTGCACACACTGACTGATACTGTGCACACACTGACTGATATTACACACACACTGACTGATACTGCACACACACTGACTGATACTGCACACACACTGACTGATAATTCACACACACTGACTGATACTGCACACACACTGACTGATACTGCACACACACTGACTGATACTGCACACACACTGACTGATACTACACACACACTGACTGATACTGCACGCACAGAGACTGATACTACAGACACTGACTGATACTGCCCACACACTGACTGATACTGCACACACACTGACTGATACTACAGACACTGACAGAGAACCAAGGGGTTAAGAGGCGAACGCGTACGACATATCAGGCAGCGCGTGCGCGCTGAATTTCCTTTTTTTGTAAAGAGTTGCCCGCGCGTAAAGGCCTCTGGTTTTTACGCTTGAAAATACCAGACGTAAGTACTTAGTTTTACAGGTAAGTGGTCTATTAATACAATTTAGATTTTTTTTTCCACAGGTTTATTATTTTTAAAGAATTTACAGTAAGGTAAGTGTATTTTTAGACCCTATTTGTTAAAAAATTATTTTTTTTTTAAATTTGATTAATTGTTTAAAATAGTTTTTCACAGTTAATCATAGTTCATTTATTTCGTGGGATTTTTTAAAACTTTTATTTGTAGTTTAAGTGCTGTGTTGGACGCCCTCAGTTTTCATGAGTTTGACAGTTCTTACTGTCAAACTCATGAATGAACTTTTGCAACCTCCCATTGGTTGCCCAGTGCCCGCGTGATCCCAGCCGGCTCATCAAAATAACTACGCTTTAATTCTGTTTAAAACTACTTTACATTCTTCAAAATAATTTAAAAGTATTTAAAACTTTATAAAAGTTACCTAAAAATTAATAAAAATACAAAAAATGTCTTTAAAATGCTGCTCTGCATGTAGAATTGCTTTGCAGCTTGTGTTAAAAATTGGGGGCGTGGCCTATGTTAAGGAGACCTCAAGGGGCGTGTCTAACTTAGACTCCGCGCTCGAGGCTTCGCGCTGGCTGCACTCCTGGGCGGCGTGACGTCAGACGCTGCCCGGGAGTAATCAACTGAAAACAGGAATTGCAAGCGTCCCGGGAGCCGAACGGCAGGCGCGCCGGGTAAGTGCTCATCGGGGGCTTGAACGCGTGGCAAGCCCCCGAGCCTAATTTCTGGGCCAATACACACACACTGACTGATACTGCACACACACTGACTGATACTGCACACACACTGACTGATACTTCACACACACTGACTGATACTGCACACACACTGACTGATACTTCACACACACTGACTGATACTGCACACACACTGACTGATAATTCACACACACTGACTGATACTGCACACACACTGACTGATACTGCACACACACTGACTGATACTGCACACACACTGACTGATACTGCACACACACTGACTGATACTGCACACACACTGACTGATACTGCACACACACTGACTGATACTGCACACACACTGACTGATACTTCACACACACTGACTGATACTGCACACACACTGACTGATACTGCACACACACTGACTGATACTGCTCACACACTGTCTGATACTTCACACACACTGACTGATACTGCACACACACTGACTGATACTGCACACACACTGACTGATACTGCACACACACTGACTGATACTGCACACACACTGACTGATACTTCACACACACTGACTGATACTGCACACACACTGACTGATACTGCACACACACTGACTGATACTGCACACACACTGACTGATACTGCACACACACTGACTGATACTTCACACACACTGACTGATACTGCACACACACTGACTGATACTGCAGACACACTGACTGATACTGCACACACACTGACTGATACTTCACACACACTGACTGATACTGCACACACACTGACTGATACTTCACACACACTGACTGATACTGCACACACACTGACTGATAATTCACACACACTGACTGATACTGCACACACACTGACTGATACTGCACACACACTGACTGATACTGCGCACACACTGACTGATACTGTGCACACACTGACTGACACTGTGCACACACTGACTGATATTACACACACACTGACTGATACTGCACACACACTGACTGATACTACACACACACTGACTGATAATTCACACACACTGACTGATACTGCACACACACTGACTGATACTGCACACACACTGACTGATAATTCACACACACTGACTGATACTACACACACTGACTGATACTGTGCACACACTGACTGATACTGTGCACACACTGACTGATATTACACACACACTGACTGATACTGCACATACACTGACTGATACTGCACACACACTGACTGATAATTCACACACACTGACTGATACTGCACACACACTGACTGATACTGCACACACACTGACTGATACTGCACACACACTGACTGATACTGCACACACACTGACTGATACTGTGCACAGACTGACTGATACTGCACACACACTGACTGATACTGCACACACACTGACTGATACTGCACACACACTGACTGATACTGCACACACACTGACTGATACTGCATACACACTGACTGATACTGCACACACACTGACTGATACTTCACACACACTGACTGATACTGCACACACACTGACTGATACTTCACACACACTGACTGATACTTCACACACACTGACTGATACTGCACACACACTGACTGATAATTCACACACACTGACTGATACTGCACACACACTGACTGATACTGCACACACACTGACTGATACTGCGCACACACTGACTGATACTGTGCACACACTGACTGATACTGTGCACACACTGACTGATATTACACACACACTGACTGATACTGCACACACACTGACTGATACTACACACACACTGACTGATAATTCACACACACTGACTGATACTGCACACACACTGACTGATACTGCACACACACTGACTGATAATTCACACACACTGACTGATACTACACACACTGACTGATACTGTGCACACACTGACTGATACTGTGCACACACTGACTGATATTACACACACACTGACTGATACTGCACACACACTGACTGATACTGCACACACACTGACTGATAATTCACACACACTGACTGATACTGCACACACACTGACTGATACTGCACACACACTGACTGATACTGCACACACACTGACTGATACTACACACACACTGACTGATACTGCACGCACAGAGACTGATACTACAGACACTGACTGATACTGCCCACACACTGACTGATACTGCACACACACTGACTGATACTACAGACACTGACAGAGAACCAAGGGGTTAAGAGGCGAACGCGTACGACATATCAGGCAGCGCGTGCGCGCTGAATTTCCTTTTTTTGTAAAGAGTTGCCCGCGCGTAAAGGCCTCTGGTTTTTACGCTTGAAAATACCAGACGTAAGTACTTAGTTTTACAGGTAAGTGGTCTATTAATACAATTTAGATTTTTTTTTCCACAGGTTTATTATTTTTAAAGAATTTACAGTAAGGTAAGTGTATTTTTAGACCCTATTTGTTAAAAAATTATTTTTTTTTTAAATTTGATTAATTGTTTAAAATAGTTTTTCACAGTTAATCATAGTTCATTTATTTCGTGGGATTTTTTAAAACTTTTATTTGTAGTTTAAGTGCTGTGTTGGACGCCCTCAGTTTTCATGAGTTTGACAGTTCTTACTGTCAAACTCATGAATGAACTTTTGCAACCTCCCATTGGTTGCCCAGTGCCCGCGTGATCCCAGCCGGCTCATCAAAATAACTACGCTTTAATTCTGTTTAAAACTACTTTACATTCTTCAAAATAATTTAAAAGTATTTAAAACTTTATAAAAGTTACCTAAAAATTAATAAAAATACAAAAAATGTCTTTAAAATGCTGCTCTGCATGTAGAATTGCTTTGCAGCTTGTGTTAAAAATTGGGGGCGTGGCCTATGTTAAGGAGACCTCAAGGGGCGTGTCTAACTTAGACTCCGCGCTCGAGGCTTCGCGCTGGCTGCACTCCTGGGCGGCGTGACGTCAGACGCTGCCCGGGAGTAATCAACTGAAAACAGGAATTGCAAGCGTCCCGGGAGCCGAACGGCAGGCGCGCCGGGTAAGTGCTCATCGGGGGCTTGAACGCGTGGCAAGCCCCCGAGCCTAATTTCTGGGCCAATACACACACACTGACTGATACTGCACACACACTGACTGATACTGCACACACACTGACTGATACTTCACACACACTGACTGATACTGCACACACACTGACTGATACTTCACACACACTGACTGATACTGCACACACACTGACTGATAATTCACACACACTGACTGATACTGCACACACACTGACTGATACTGCACACACACTGACTGATACTGCGCACACACTGACTGATACTGTGCACACACTGACTGACACTGTGCACACACTGACTGATATTACACACACACTGACTGATACTGCACACACACTGACTGATACTGCACACACACTGACTGATAATTCACACACACTGACTGATACTGCACACACACTGACTGATACTGCACACACACTGACTGATAATTCACACACACTGACTGATACTACACACACTGACTGATACTGTGCACACACTGACTGATACTGTGCACACACTGACTGATATTACACACACACTGACTGATACTGCACATACACTGACTGATACTGCACACACACTGACTGATAATTCACACACACTGACTGATACTGCACACACACTGACTGATACTGCACACACACTGACTGATACTGCACACACACTGACTGATACTGCACACACACTGACTGATACTGTGCACAGACTGACTGATACTGCACACACACTGACTGATACTGCACACACACTGACTGATACTGCACACACACTGACTGATACTGCACACACACTGACTGATACTGCATACACACTGACTGATACTGCACACACACTGACTGATACTTCACACACACTGACTGATACTGCACACACACTGACTGATACTTCACACACACTGACTGATACTGCACACACACTGACTGATAATTCACACACACTGACTGATACTGCACACACACTGACTGATACTGCACACACACTGACTGATACTGCACACACACTGACTGATACTGCACACACACTGACTGATAATTCACACACACTGACTGATACTGCACACACACTGACTGATACTGCACACACACTGACTGATACTGCTCACACACTGTCTGATACTTCACACACACTGACTGATACTGCACACACACTGACTGATACTGCACACACACTGACTGATACTGCACACACACTGACTGATACTGCACACACACTGACTGATACTTCACACACACTGACTGATACTGCACACACACTGACTGATACTGCACACACACTGACTGATACTGCTCACACACTGTCTGATACTGCACACACATTGACTGATACTGCACACACACTGACTGATACTTCACACACACTGACTGATACTGCACACACACTGACTGATACTGCACACACACTGACTGATACTGCACACACACTGACTGATACTTCACACACACTGACTGATACTGCACACACACTGACTGATACTGCACACACACTGACTGATACTGCACACACACTGACTGATACTTCACACACACTGACTGATACTGCACACACACTGACTGATACTGCATACACACTGACTGATACTGCACACACACTGACTGATACTTCACACACACTGACTGATACTGCACACACACTGACTGATACTTCACACACACTGACTGATACTGCACACACACTGACTGATACTGCATACACACTGACTGATACTGTGCACACACTGACTGACACTGTGCACACACTGACTGATATTACACACACACTGACTGATACTGCACACACACTGACTGATACTACACACACACTGACTGATAATTCACACACACTGACTGATACTGCACACACACTGACTGATACTGCACACACACTGACTGATAATTCACACACACTGACTGATACTACACACACTGACTGATACTGTGCACACACTGACTGATACTGTGCACACACTGACTGATATTACACACACACTGACTGATACTGCACATACACTGACTGATACTGCACACACACTGACTGATAATTCACACACACTGACTGATACTGCACACACACTGACTGATACTGCACACACACTGACTGATACTGCACACACACTGACTGATACTGCACACACACTGACTGATACTGTGCACAGACTGACTGATACTGCACACACACTGACTGATACTGCACACACACTGACTGATACTGCACACACACTGACTGATACTGCACACACACTGACTGATACTGCATACACACTGACTGATACTGCACACACACTGACTGATACTTCACACACACTGACTGATACTGCACACACACTGACTGATACTTCACACACACTGACTGATACTTCACACACACTGACTGATACTGCACACACACTGACTGATAATTCACACACACTGACTGATACTGCACACACACTGACTGATACTGCACACACACTGACTGATACTGCGCACACACTGACTGATACTGTGCACACACTGACTGATACTGTGCACACACTGACTGATATTACACACACACTGACTGATACTGCACACACACTGACTGATAATTCACACACACTGACTGATACTGCACACACACTGACTGATACTGCACACACACTGACTGATAATTCACACACACTGACTGATACTACACACACTGACTGATACTGTGCACACACTGACTGATACTGTGCACACACTGACTGATATTACACACACACTGACTGATACTGCACACACACTGACTGATACTGCACACACACTGACTGATAATTCACACACACTGACTGATACTGCACACACACTGACTGATACTGCACACACACTGACTGATACTGCACACACACTGACTGATACTACACACACACTGACTGATACTGCACACACACTGACTGATACTGCGCACACACTGACTGATACTGTGCACACACTGACTGACACTGAGCACACACTGACTGATAATTCACACACACTGACTGATACTGCACACACACTGACTGATACTGCACACACACTGACTGATAATTCACACACACTGACTGATACTACACACACTGACTGATACTGTGCACACACTGACTGATACTGTGCACACACTGACTGATATTACACACACACTGACTGATACTGCACATACACTGACTGATACTGCACACACACTGACTGATAATTCACACACACTGACTGATACTGCACACACACTGACTGATACTGCACACACACTGACTGATACTGCACACACACTGACTGATACTGCACACACACTGACTGATACTGCACACACACTGACTGATACTACACACACACTGACTGATAATTCACACACACTGACTGATACTGCACACACACTGACTGATACTGCACACACACTGACTGATAATTCACACACACTGACTGATACTACACACACTGACTGATACTGTGCACACACTGACTGATACTGTGCACACACTGACTGATATTGCACACACACTGACTGATACTGCACACACACTGACTGATACTGCACACACACTGACTGATACTGCACACACACTGACTGATACTGCACACACACTGACTGATACTGCACACACACTGACTGATACTACACACACACTGACTGATACTGCACGCACAGAGACTGATACTACAGACACTGACTGATACTGCCCACACACTGACTGATACTGCACACACACTGACTGATACTACAGACACTGACAGAGAACCAAGGGGTTAAGAGGCGAACGCGTACGACATATCAGGCAGCGCGTGCGCGTTGAATTTCCTTTTTTTGTAAAGAGTTGCCCGCGCGTAAAGGCCTCTGGTTTTTACGCTTGAAAATACCAGACGTAAGTACTTAGTTTTACAGGTAAGTGGTCTATTAATACAATTTAGATTTTTTTTTCCACAGGTTTATTATTTTTAAAGAATTTACAGTAAGGTAAGTGTATTTTTAGACCCTATTTGTTAAAAAAAAAATTTTTTTTTAAATTTGATTAATTGTTTAAAATAGTTTTTCACAGTTATTCATAGTTCATTTATTTCATGGGATTTTTTAAAACTTTTATTTGTAGTTTAAGTGCTGTGTTGGACGCCCTCAGTTTTCATGAGTTTGACAGTTCTTACTGTCAAACTCATGAATGAACTCTTGCAACCTCCCATTGGTTGCCCAGTGCCCGCGTGATCCCAGCCGGCTCATCAAAATAACTACGCTTTAATTCTGTTTAAAACTACTTTACATTCTTCAAAATAATTTAAAAGTATTTAAAACTTTATAAAAGTTACCTAAATATTAATAAAAATACAAAAAATGTCTTTAAAATGCTGCTCTGCATGTAGAATTGCTTTGCAGCTTGTGTTAAAAATTGGGGGCGTGGCCTATGTTAAGGAGACCTCAAGGGGCGTGTCTAACTTAGACTCCGCGCTCGAGGCTTCGCGCTGGCTGCACTCCTGGGCGGCGTGACGTCAGACGCTGCCCGGGAGTAATCAACTGAAAACAGGAATTGCAAGCGTCCCGGGAGCCGAACGGCAGGCGCGCCGGGTAAGTGCTCATCGGGGGCTTGAACGCGTGGCAAGCCCCCGAGCCTAATTTCTGGGCCAATACACACACACTGACTGATACTGCACACACACTGACTGATACTTCACACACACTAACTGATACTGCACACACACTGACTGATACTGCACACACACGTACTGATACTTCACACACACTGACTGATACTGCCCACACACTGACTGATACTGCACACACACGTACTGATACTTCACACACACTGACTGATACTGCCCACACACTGACTGATACTGCACACACACTGACTGATACTGCACACACACTAACTGATACTTCACACACACTGACTGATACTGCCCACACACTGACTGATACTGCACACACACTGACTGATACTGCACACACACTGACTGATACTTCAGACACACTGACTGATACTGCACACACACTGACTGATACTTCACACACACTGTCTGATACTGCTCACACACTGTCTGATACTTCACACACACTGACTGATACTGCACACACACTGACTGATACTTCACACACACTGACTGATACTGCTCACACACTGTCTGATACTTCACACACACTGACTGATACTGCACACACACTGACTGATACTGTACACACACTGACTGATACTGCTCACACACTGTCTGATACTTCACACACACTGACTGATACTGCACACACACTGACTGATACTGCACACACACTGACTGATACTTCACACACACTGACTGATACTGCACACACACTGACTGATACTGCACACACACTGACTGATACTGCACACACACTGACTGATACTTCACACACACTGACTGATACTGCACACACACTGACTGATACTGCATACACACTGACTGATACTGCACACACACTGACTGATACTTCACATACACTGACTGATACTGCACACACACTGACTGATACTTCACACACACTGACTGATACTGCAAACACACTGACTGATAATTCACACACACTGACTGATACTGCACACACACTGACTGATACTGCACACACACTGACTGATACTGCGCACACACTGACTGATACTGCTCACACACTGTCTGATACTTCACACACACTGACTGATACTGCACACACACTGACTGATACTGCACACACACTGACTGATACTTCACACTCACTGACTGATACTGCACACACACTGACTGATACTGCACACACACTGACTGATACTGCACACACACTGACTGATACTTCACACACACTGACTGATACTGCACACACACTGACTGATACTGCATACACACTGACTGATACTGCACACACACTGACTGATACTTCACACACACTGACTGATACTGCACACACACTGACTGATACTTCACACACACTGACTGATACTGCACACACACTGACTGATAATTCACACACACTGACTGATACTGCACACACACTGACTGATACTGCACACACACTGACTGATACTGCGCACACACTGACTGATACTGTGCACACACTGACTGACACTGTGCACACACTGACTGATATTTCCCACACACTGACTGATACTGCACACACACTGACTGATACTACACACACACTGACTGATAATTCACACACACTGACTGATACTGCACACACACTGACTGATACTGCACACACACTGACTGATAATTCACACACACTGACTGATACTACACACACTGACTGATACTGTGCACACACTGACTGATACTGTGCACACACTGACTGATATTACACACACACTGACTGATACTGCACATACACTGACTGATACTGCACACACACTGACTGATAATTCACACACACTGACTGATACTGCACACACACTGACTGATACTGCACACACACTGACTGATACTGCACACACACTGACTGATACTGCACACACACTGACTGATACTGCACACACACTGACTGATACTTCACACACACTGACTGATACTGCACACACACTGACTGATACTTCACACACACTGACTGATACTTCACACACACTGACTGATACTGCACACACACTGACTGATAATTCACACACACTGACTGATACTGCACACACACTGACTGATACTGCACACACACTGACTGATACTGCGCACACACTGACTGATACTGTGCACACACTGACTGATACTGTGCACACACTGACTGATATTACACACACACTGACTGATACTACACACACACTGACTGATACTGCACACACACTGACTGATACTTCACACACACTGACTGATACTGCTCACACACTGTCTGATACTTCACACACACTGACTGATACTGCACACACACTGACTGATACTGTACACACACTGACTGATACTGCTCACACACTGTCTGATACTTCACACACACTGACTGATACTGCACACACACTGACTGATACTGCACACACACTGACTGATACTTCACACACACTGACTGATACTGCACACACACTGACTGATACTGCACACACACTGACTGATACTGCACACACACTGACTGATACTTCACACACACTGACTGATACTGCACACACACTGACTGATACTGCATACACACTGACTGATACTGCACACACACTGACTGATACTTCACACACACTGACTGATACTGCACACACACTGACTGATACTTCACACACACTGACTGATACTGCAAACACACTGACTGATAATTCACACACACTGACTGATACTGCACACACACTGACTTATACTGCACACACACTGACTGATACTGCGCACACACTGACTGATACTGCTCACACACTGTCTGATACTTCACACACACTGACTGATACTGCACACACACTGACTGATACTGCACACACACTCACTGATACTTCACACACACTGACTGATACTGCACACACACTGACTGATACTGCACACACACTGACTGATACTGCACACACACTGACTGATACTTCACACACACTGACTGATACTGCACACACACTGACTGATACTGCATACACACTGACTGATACTGCACACACACTGACTGATACTTCACACACACTGACTGATACTGCACACACACTGACTGATACTTCACACACACTGACTGATACTGCACACACACTGACTGATAATTCACACACACTGACTGATACTGCACACACACTGACTGATACTGCACACACACTGACTGATACTGCGCACACACTGACTGATACTGTGCACACACTGACTGACACTGTGCACACACTGACTGATATTACACACACACTGACTGATACTGCACACACACTGACTGATACTACACACACACTGACTGATAATTCACACACACTGACTGATACTGCACACACACTGACTGATACTGCACACACACTGACTGATAATTCACACACACTGACTGATACTACACACACTGACTGATACTGTGCACACACTGACTGATACTGTGCACACACTGACTGATATTACACACACACTGACTGATACTGCACATACACTGACTGATACTGCACACACACTGACTGATAATTCACACACACTGACTGATACTGCACACACACTGACTGATACTGCACACACACTGACTGATACTGCACACACACTGACTGATACTGCACACACACTGACTGATACTGCACACACACTGACTGATACTTCACACACACTGACTGATACTGCACACACACTGACTGATACTTCACACACACTGACTGATACTTCACACACACTGACTGATACTGCACACACACTGACTGATAATTCACACACACTGACTGATACTGCACACACACTGACTGATACTGCACACACACTGACTGATACTGCGCACACACTGACTGATACTGTGCACACACTGACTGATACTGTGCACACACTGACTGATATTACACACACACTGACTGATACTGCACACACACTGACTGATACTACACACACACTGACTGATAATTCACACACACTGACTGATACTGCACACACACTGACTGATACTGCACACACACTGACTGATAATTCACACACACTGACTGATACTACACACACTGACTGATACTGTGCACACACTGACTGATACTGTGCACACACTGACTGATATTACACACACACTGACTGATACTGCACACACACTGACTGATACTGCACACACACTGACTGATAATTCACACACACTGACTGATACTGCACACACACTGACTGATACTGCACACACACTGACTGATACTGCACACACACTGACTGATACTACACACACACTGACTGATACTGCACACACACTGACTGATACTGCGCACACACTGACTGATACTGTGCACACACTGACTGACACTGTGCACACACTGACTGATATTACACACACACTGACTGATACTGCACACACACTGACTGATACTGCACACACACTGACTGATAATTCACACACACTGACTGATACTGCACACACACTGACTGATACTGCACACACACTGACTGATAATTCACACACACTGACTGATACTACACACACTGACTGATACTGTGCACACACTGACTGATACTGTGCACACACTGACTGATATTACACACACACTGACTGATACTGCACATACACTGACTGATACTGCACACACACTGACTGATAATTCACACACACTGACTGATACTGCACACACACTGACTGATACTGCACACACACTGACTGATACTGCACACACACTGACTGATACTGCACACACACTGACTGATACTGCACACACACTGACTGATACTACACACACACTGACTGATAATTCACACACACTGACTGATACTGCACACACACTGACTGATACTGCACACACACTGACTGATAATTCACACACACTGACTGATACTACACACACTGACTGATACTGTGCACACACTGACTGATACTGTGCACACACTGACTGATATTACACACACACTGACTGATACTGCACACACACTGACTGATACTGCACACACACTGACTGATAATTCACACACACTGACTGATACTGCACACACACTGACTGATACTGCACACACACTGACTGATACTGCACACACACTGACTGATACTGCACACACACTGACTGATACTACACACACACTGACTGATACTGCACGCACAGAGACTGATACTACAGACACTGACTGATACTGCCCACACACTGACTGATACTGCACACACACTGACTGATACTACAGACACTGACAGAGAACCAAGGGGTTAAGAGGCGAACGCGTACGACATATCAGGCAGCGCGTGCGCGTTGAATTTCCTTTTTTTGTAAAGAGTTGCCCGCGCGTAAAGGCCTCTGGTTTTTACGCTTGAAAATACCAGACGTAAGTACTTAGTTTTACAGGTAAGTGGTCTATTAATACAATTTAGATTTTTTTTTCCACAGGTTTATTATTTTTAAAGAATTTACAGTAAGGTAAGTGTATTTTTAGACCCTATTTGTTAAAAAAAAAAATTTTTTTTAAATTTGATTAATTGTTTAAAATAGTTTTTCACAGTTATTCATAGTTCATTTATTTCGTGGGATTTTTTAAAACTTTTATTTGTAGTTTAAGTGCTGTGTTGGACGCCCTCAGTTTTCATGAGTTTGACAGTTCTTACTGTCAAACTCATGAATGAACTTTTGCAACCTCCCATTGGTTGCCCAGTGCCCGCGTGATCCCAGCCGGCTCATCAAAATAACTACGCTTTAATTCTGTTTAAAACTACTTTACATTCTTCAAAATAATTTAAAAGTATTTAAAACTTTATAAAAGTTACCTAAAAATTAATAAAAATACAAAAAATGTCTTTAAAATGCTGCTCTGCATGTAGAATTGCTTTGCAGCTTGTGTTAAAAATTGGGGGCGTGGCCTATGTTAAGGAGACCTCAAGGGGCGTGTCTAACTTAGACTCCGCGCTCGAGGCTTCGCGCTGGCTGCACTCCTGGGCGGCGTGACGTCAGACGCTGCCCGGGAGTAATCAACTGAAAACAGGAATTGCAAGCGTCCCGGGAGCCGAACGGCAGGCGCGCCGGGTAAGTGCTCATCGGGGGCTTGAACGCGTGGCAAGCCCCCGAGCCTAATTTCTGGGCCAATACACACACACTGACTGATACTGCACACACACTGACTGATACTGCACACACACTGACTGATACTTCACACACACTGACTGATACTGCACACACACTGACTGATACTTCACACACACTGACTGATACTGCACACACACTGACTGATAATTCACACACACTGACTGATACTGCACACACACTGACTGATACTGCACACACACTGACTGATACTGCGCACACACTGACTGATACTGTGCACACACTGACTGACACTGTGCACACACTGACTGATATTACACACACACTGACTGATACTGCACACACACTGACTGATACTGCACACACACTGACTGATAATTCACACACACTGACTGATACTGCACACACACTGACTGATACTGCACACACACTGACTGATAATTCACACACACTGACTGATACTACACACACTGACTGATACTGTGCACACACTGACTGATACTGTGCACACACTGACTGATATTACACACACACTGACTGATACTGCACATACACTGACTGATACTGCACACACACTGACTGATAATTCACACACACTGACTGATACTGCACACACACTGACTGATACTGCACACACACTGACTGATACTGCACACACACTGACTGATACTGCACACACACTGACTGATACTGTGCACAGACTGACTGATACTGCACACACACTGACTGATACTGCACACACACTGACTGATACTGCACACACACTGACTGATACTGCACACACACTGACTGATACTGCATACACACTGACTGATACTGCACACACACTGACTGATACTTCACACACACTGACTGATACTGCACACACACTGACTGATACTTCACACACACTGACTGATACTGCACACACACTGACTGATAATTCACACACACTGACTGATACTGCACACACACTGACTGATACTGCACACACACTGACTGATACTGCACACACACTGACTGATACTGCACACACACTGACTGATAATTCACACACACTGTCTGATACTGCTCACACACTGTCTGATACTTCACACACACTGACTGATACTGCACACATACTGACTGATACTTTACACACACTGACTGATACTTCACACACACTGACTGATACTGCACACACACTGACTGATAATTCACACACACTGACTGATACTGCACACACACTGACTGATACTGCACACACACTGACTGATACTGCGCACACACTGACTGATACTGTGCACACACTGACTGATACTGTGCACACACTGACTGATATTACACACACACTGACTGATACTACACACACACTGACTGATACTGCACACACACTGACTGATACTTCACACACACTGACTGATACTGCTCACACACTGTCTGATACTTCACACACACTGACTGATACTGCACACACACTGACTGATACTGTACACACACTGACTGATACTGCTCACACACTGTCTGATACTTCACACACACTGACTGATACTGCACACACACTGACTGATACTGCACACACACTGACTGATACTTCACACACACTGACTGATACTGCACACACACTGACTGATACTGCACACACACTGACTGATACTGCACACACACTGACTGATACTTCACACACACTGACTGATACTGCACACACACTGACTGATACTGCATACACACTGACTGATACTGCACACACACTGACTGATACTTCACACACACTGACTGATACTGCACACACACTGACTGATACTTCACACACACTGACTGATACTGCAAACACACTGACTGATAATTCACACACACTGACTGATACTGCACACACACTGACTTATACTGCACACACACTGACTGATACTGCGCACACACTGACTGATACTGCTCACACACTGTCTGATACTTCACACACACTGACTGATACTGCACACACACTGACTGATACTGCACACACACTCACTGATACTTCACACACACTGACTGATACTGCACACACACTGACTGATACTGCACACACACTGACTGATACTGCACACACACTGACTGATACTTCACACACACTGACTGATACTGCACACACACTGACTGATACTGCATACACACTGACTGATACTGCACACACACTGACTGATACTTCACACACACTGACTGATACTGCACACACACTGACTGATACTTCACACACACTGACTGATACTGCACACACACTGACTGATAATTCACACACACTGACTGATACTGCACACACACTGACTGATACTGCACACACACTGACTGATACTGCGCACACACTGACTGATACTGTGCACACACTGACTGACACTGTGCACACACTGACTGATATTACACACACACTGACTGATACTGCACACACACTGACTGATACTACACACACACTGACTGATAATTCACACACACTGACTGATACTGCACACACACTGACTGATACTGCACACACACTGACTGATAATTCACACACACTGACTGATACTACACACACTGACTGATACTGTGCACACACTGACTGATACTGTGCACACACTGACTGATATTACACACACACTGACTGATACTGCACATACACTGACTGATACTGCACACACACTGACTGATAATTCACACACACTGACTGATACTGCACACACACTGACTGATACTGCACACACACTGACTGATACTGCACACACACTGACTGATACTGCACACACACTGACTGATACTGCACACACACTGACTGATACTTCACACACACTGACTGATACTGCACACACACTGACTGATACTTCACACACACTGACTGATACTTCACACACACTGACTGATACTGCACACACACTGACTGATAATTCACACACACTGACTGATACTGCACACACACTGACTGATACTGCACACACACTGACTGATACTGCGCACACACTGACTGATACTGTGCACACACTGACTGATACTGTGCACACACTGACTGATATTACACACACACTGACTGATACTGCACACACACTGACTGATACTACACACACACTGACTGATAATTCACACACACTGACTGATACTGCACACACACTGACTGATACTGCACACACACTGACTGATAATTCACACACACTGACTGATACTACACACACTGACTGATACTGTGCACACACTGACTGATACTGTGCACACACTGACTGATATTACACACACACTGACTGATACTGCACACACACTGACTGATACTGCACACACACTGACTGATAATTCACACACACTGACTGATACTGCACACACACTGACTGATACTGCACACACACTGACTGATACTGCACACACACTGACTGATACTACACACACACTGACTGATACTGCACACACACTGACTGATACTGCGCACACACTGACTGATACTGTGCACACACTGACTGACACTGTGCACACACTGACTGATATTACACACACACTGACTGATACTGCACACACACTGACTGATACTGCACACACACTGACTGATAATTCACACACACTGACTGATACTGCACACACACTGACTGATACTGCACACACACTGACTGATAATTCACACACACTGACTGATACTACACACACTGACTGATACTGTGCACACACTGACTGATACTGTGCACACACTGACTGATATTACACACACACTGACTGATACTGCACATACACTGACTGATACTGCACACACACTGACTGATAATTCACACACACTGACTGATACTGCACACACACTGACTGATACTGCACACACACTGACTGATACTGCACACACACTGACTGATACTGCACACACACTGACTGATACTGCACACACACTGACTGATACTACACACACACTGACTGATAATTCACACACACTGACTGATACTGCACACACACTGACTGATACTGCACACACACTGACTGATAATTCACACACACTGACTGATACTACACACACTGACTGATACTGTGCACACACTGACTGATACTGTGCACACACTGACTGATATTACACACACACTGACTGATACTGCACACACACTGACTGATACTGCACACACACTGACTGATAATTCACACACACTGACTGATACTGCACACACACTGACTGATACTGCACACACACTGACTGATACTGCACACACACTGACTGATACTGCACACACACTGACTGATACTACACACACACTGACTGATACTGCACGCACAGAGACTGATACTACAGACACTGACTGATACTGCCCACACACTGACTGATACTGCACACACACTGACTGATACTACAGACACTGACAGAGAACCAAGGGGTTAAGAGGCGAACGCGTACGACATATCAGGCAGCGCGTGCGCGTTGAATTTCCTTTTTTTGTAAAGAGTTGCCCGCGCGTAAAGGCCTCTGGTTTTTACGCTTGAAAATACCAGACGTAAGTACTTAGTTTTACAGGTAAGTGGTCTATTAATACAATTTAGATTTTTTTTTCCACAGGTTTATTATTTTTAAAGAATTTACAGTAAGGTAAGTGTATTTTTAGACCCTATTTGTTAAAAAAAAAAATTTTTTTTAAATTTGATTAATTGTTTAAAATAGTTTTTCACAGTTATTCATAGTTCATTTATTTCGTGGGATTTTTTAAAACTTTTATTTGTAGTTTAAGTGCTGTGTTGGACGCCCTCAGTTTTCATGAGTTTGACAGTTCTTACTGTCAAACTCATGAATGAACTTTTGCAACCTCCCATTGGTTGCCCAGTGCCCGCGTGATCCCAGCCGGCTCATCAAAATAACTACGCTTTAATTCTGTTTAAAACTACTTTACATTCTTCAAAATAATTTAAAAGTATTTAAAACTTTATAAAAGTTACCTAAAAATTAATAAAAATACAAAAAATGTCTTTAAAATGCTGCTCTGCATGTAGAATTGCTTTGCAGCTTGTGTTAAAAATTGGGGGCGTGGCCTATGTTAAGGAGACCTCAAGGGGCGTGTCTAACTTAGACTCCGCGCTCGAGGCTTCGCGCTGGCTGCACTCCTGGGCGGCGTGACGTCAGACGCTGCCCGGGAGTAATCAACTGAAAACAGGAATTGCAAGCGTCCCGGGAGCCGAACGGCAGGCGCGCCGGGTAAGTGCTCATCGGGGGCTTGAACGCGTGGCAAGCCCCCGAGCCTAATTTCTGGGCCAATACACACACACTGACTGATACTGCACACACACTGACTGATACTGCACACACACTGACTGATACTTCACACACACTGACTGATACTGCACACACACTGACTGATACTTCACACACACTGACTGATACTGCACACACACTGACTGATAATTCACACACACTGACTGATACTGCACACACACTGACTGATACTGCACACACACTGACTGATACTGCGCACACACTGACTGATACTGTGCACACACTGACTGACACTGTGCACACACTGACTGATATTACACACACACTGACTGATACTGCACACACACTGACTGATACTGCACACACACTGACTGATAATTCACACACACTGACTGATACTGCACACACACTGACTGATACTGCACACACACTGACTGATAATTCACACACACTGACTGATACTACACACACTGACTGATACTGTGCACACACTGACTGATACTGTGCACACACTGACTGATATTACACACACACTGACTGATACTGCACATACACTGACTGATACTGCACACACACTGACTGATAATTCACACACACTGACTGATACTGCACACACACTGACTGATACTGCACACACACTGACTGATACTGCACACACACTGACTGATACTGCACACACACTGACTGATACTGTGCACAGACTGACTGATACTGCACACACACTGACTGATACTGCACACACACTGACTGATACTGCACACACACTGACTGATACTGCACACACACTGACTGATACTGCATACACACTGACTGATACTGCACACACACTGACTGATACTTCACACACACTGACTGATACTGCACACACACTGACTGATACTTCACACACACTGACTGATACTGCACACACACTGACTGATAATTCACACACACTGACTGATACTGCACACACACTGACTGATACTGCACACACACTGACTGATACTGCACACACACTGACTGATACTGCACACACACTGACTGATAATTCACACACACTGTCTGATACTGCTCACACACTGTCTGATACTTCACACACACTGACTGATACTGCACACATACTGACTGATACTTTACACACACTGACTGATACTGCTCACACACTGTCTGATACTGCTCACACACTGTCTGATACTTCACACACACTGACTGATACTGCACACACACTGACTGATACTGCACACACACTGACTGATACTGCTCACACACTGTCTGATACTTCACACACACTGACTGATACTGCACACACACTGACTGATACTGCACACACACTGACTGATACTGCACACACACTGACTGATACTGCACACACACTGACTGATACTTCACACACACTGACTGATACTGCACACACACTGACTGATACTGCACACACACTGACTGATACTGCTCACACACTGTCTGATACTTCACACACACTGACTGATACTGCACACACACTGACTGATACTGCACACACACTGACTGATACTGCACACACACTGACTGATACTTCACACACACTGACTGATACTGCTCACACACTGACTGATACTGCACACACACTGACTGATACTGCACACACACTGACTGATACTTCACACACACTGACTGATACTGCACACACACTGACTGATACTGCATACACACTGACTGATACTGCACACACACTGACTGATACTTCACACACACTGACTGATACTGCACACACACTGACTGATACTTCACACACACTGACTGATACTGCACACACACTGACTGATACTGCATACACACTGACTGATACTGTGCACACACTGACTGACACTGTGCACACACTGACTGATATTACACACACACTGACTGATACTGCACACACACTGACTGATACTACACACACACTGACTGATAATTCACACACACTGACTGATACTGCACACACACTGACTGATACTGCACACACACTGACTGATAATTCACACACACTGACTGATACTACACACACTGACTGATACTGTGCACACACTGACTGATACTGTGCACACACTGACTGATATTACACACACACTGACTGATACTGCACATACACTGACTGATACTGCACACACACTGACTGATAATTCACACACACTGACTGATACTGCACACACACTGACTGATACTGCACACACACTGACTGATACTGCACACACACTGACTGATACTGCACACACACTGACTGATACTGTGCACAGACTGACTGATACTGCACACACACTGACTGATACTGCACACACACTGACTGATACTGCACACACACTGACTGATACTGCACACACACTGACTGATACTGCATACACACTGACTGATACTGCACACACACTGACTGATACTTCACACACACTGACTGATACTGCACACACACTGACTGATACTTCACACACACTGACTGATACTTCACACACACTGACTGATACTGCACACACACTGACTGATAATTCACACACACTGACTGATACTGCACACACACTGACTGATACTGCACACACACTGACTGATACTGCGCACACACTGACTGATACTGTGCACACAATGACTGATACTGTGCACACACTGACTGATATTACACACACACTGACTGATACTGCACACACACTGACTGATACTACACACACACTGACTGATAATTCACACACACTGACTGATACTGCACACACACTGACTGATACTGCACACACACTGACTGATAATTCACACACACTGACTGATACTACACACACTGACTGATACTGTGCACACACTGACTGATACTGTGCACACACTGACTGATATTACACACACACTGACTGATACTGCACACACACTGACTGATACTGCACACACACTGACTGATAATTCACACACACTGACTGATACTGCACACACACTGACTGATACTGCACACACACTGACTGATACTGCACACACACTGACTGATACTACACACACACTGACTGATACTGCACACACACTGACTGATACTGCGCACACACTGACTGATACTGTGCACACACTGACTGACACTGTGCACACACTGACTGATATTACACACACACTGACTGATACTGCACACACACTGACTGATACTGCACACACACTGACTGATAATTCACACACACTGACTGATACTGCACACACACTGACTGATACTGCACACACACTGACTGATAATTCACACACACTGACTGATACTACACACACTGACTGATACTGTGCACACACTGACTGATACTGTGCACACACTGACTGATATTACACACACACTGACTGATACTGCACATACACTGACTGATACTGCACACACACTGACTGATAATTCACACACACTGACTGATACTGCACACACACTGACTGATACTGCACACACACTGACTGATACTGCACACACACTGACTGATACTGCACACACACTGTCTGATACTACACACACACTGACTGATAATTCACACACACTGACTGATACTGCACACACACTGACTGATACTGCACACACACTGACTGATACTGCTCACACACTGTCTGATACTTCACACACACTGACTGATACTGCACACACACTGACTGATACTGCACACACACTGACTGATACTGCACACACACTGACTGATACTGCACACACACTGACTGATACTGCACACACACTGACTGATACTACACACACACTGACTGATAATTCACACACACTGACTGATACTGCACACACACTGACTGATACTGCACACACACTGACTGATAATTCACACACACTGACTGATACTACACACACTGACTGATACTGTGCACACACTGACTGATACTGTGCACACACTGACTGATATTGCACACACACTGACTGATACTGCACACACACTGACTGATACTGCACACACACTGACTGATACTGCACACACACTGACTGATACTGCACACACACTGACTGATACTGCACACACACTGACTGATAATTCACACACACTGACTGATACTACACACACTGACTGATACTGTGCACACACTGACTGATATTGCACACACACTGACTGATACTGCACACACACTGACTGATACTGCACACACACTGACTGATAATTCACACACACTGACTGATACTGCACACACACTGACTGATACTGCACACACACTGACTGATACTGCACACACACTGACTGATACTGCACACACACTGACTGATACTACACACACACTGACTGATACTGCACGCACAGAGACTGATACTACAGACACTGACTGATACTGCCCACACACTGACTGATACTGCACACACACTGACTGATACTACAGACACTGACAGAGAACCAAGGGGTTAAGAGGCGAACGCGTACGACATATCAGGCAGCGCGTGCGCGTTGAATTTCCTTTTTTTGTAAAGAGTTGCCCGCGCGTAAAGGCCTCTGGTTTTTACGCTTGAAAATACCAGACGTAAGTACTTAGTTTTACAGGTAAGTGGTCTATTAATACAATTTAGATTTTTTTTTCCACAGGTTTATTATTTTTAAAGAATTTACAGTAAGGTAAGTGTATTTTTAGACCCTATTTGTTAAAAAAAAAAATTTTTTTTAAATTTGATTAATTGTTTAAAATAGTTTTTCACAGTTATTCATAGTTCATTTATTTCGTGGGATTTTTTAAAACTTTTATTTGTAGTTTAAGTGCTGTGTTGGACGCCCTCAGTTTTCATGAGTTTGACAGTTCTTACTGTCAAACTCATGAATGAACTTTTGCAACCTCCCATTGGTTGCCCAGTGCCCGCGTGATCCCAGCCGGCTCATCAAAATAACTACGCTTTAATTCTGTTTAAAACTACTTTACATTCTTCAAAATAATTTAAAAGTATTTAAAACTTTATAAAAGTTACCTAAAAATTAATAAAAATACAAAAAATGTCTTTAAAATGCTGCTCTGCATGTAGAATTGCTTTGCAGCTTGTGTTAAAAATTGGGGGCGTGGCCTATGTTAAGGAGACCTCAAGGGGCGTGTCTAACTTAGACTCCGCGCTCGAGGCTTCGCGCTGGCTGCACTCCTGGGCGGCGTGACGTCAGACGCTGCCCGGGAGTAATCAACTGAAAACAGGAATTGCAAGCGTCCCGGGAGCCGAACGGCAGGCGCGCCGGGTAAGTGCTCATCGGGGGCTTGAACGCGTGGCAAGCCCCCGAGCCTAATTTCTGGGCCAATACACACACACTGACTGATACTGCACACACACTGACTGATACTTCACACACACTAACTGATACTGCACACACACTGACTGATACTGCACACACACGTACTGATACTTCACACACACTGACTGATACTGCCCACACACTGACTGATACTGCACACACACGTACTGATACTTCACACACACTGACTGATACTGCCCACACACTGACTGATACTGCACACACACTGACTGATACTGCACACACACTAACTGATACTTCACACACATTGACTGATACTGCCCACACACTGACTGATACTGCACACACACTGACTGATACTGCACACACACTGACTGATACTGCACACACACTGACTGATACTTCACACACACTAACTGATACTGCACACACACTGACTGATACTGCACACACACGTACTGATACTTCACACACACTGACTGATACTGCCCACACACTGACTGATACTGCACACACACGTACTGATACTTCACACACACTGACTGATACTGCCCACACACTGACTGATACTGCACACACACTGACTGATACTGCACACACACTAACTGATACTTCACACACACTGACTGATACTGCCCACACACTGACTGATACTGCACACACACTGACTGATACTGCACACACACTGACTGATACTTCAGACACACTGACTGATACTGCACACACACTGACTGATACTTCACACACACTGTCTGATACTGCTCACACACTGACTGATACTGCACACACACTGACTGATACTGCACACACACTGACTGATACTGCACACACACTGACTGATACTGCACACACACTGACTGATACTGCACACACACTGACTGATACTTCACACACACTGACTGATACTGCACACACACTGACTGATACTGCTCACACACTGTCTGATACTTCACACACACTGACTGATACTGCACACACACTGACTGATACTGCACACACACTGACTGATACTGCACACACACTGACATACTGCACACACACTGACTGATACTTCACACACACTGACTGATACTGCACACACACTGACTGATACTGCACACACACTGACTGATACTGCACACACACTGACTGATACTGCACACACACTGACTGATACTTCACACACACTGACTGATACTGCACACACACTGACTGATACTTCACACACACTGTCTGATACTGCTCACACACTGTCTGATACTTCACACACACTGACTGATACTGCACACACACTGACTGATACTTTACACACACTGACTGATACTGCTCACACACTGTCTGATACTGCTCACACACTGTCTGATACTTCACACACACTGACTGATACTGCACACACACTGACTGATACTTCACACACACTGACTGATACTGCTCACACACTGTCTGATACTTCACACACACTGACTGATACTGCACACACACTGACTGATACTGCACACACACTGACTGATACTGCTCACACACTGTCTGATACTTCACACACACTGACTGATACTGCACACACACTGACTGATACTGCACACACACTGACTGATACTGCACACACACTGACTGATACTGCACACACACTGACTGATACTGCACACACACTGACTGATACTTCACACACACTGACTGATACTGCACACACACTGACTGATACTGCACACACACTGACTGATACTGCACACACACTGACTGATACTTCACACACACTGACTGATACTGCACACACACTGACTGATACTGCACACACACTGACTGATACTGCACACACACTGACTGATACTGCATACACACTGACTGATACTGCACACACACTGACTGATACTTCACACACACTGACTGATACTGCACACACACTGACTGATACTTCACACACACTGACTGATACTGCACACACACTGACTGATAATTCACACACACTGACTGATACTGCACACACACTGACTGATACTGCACACACACTGACTGATACTGCGCACACACTGACTGATACTGTGCACACACTGACTGATACTGTGCATACACTGACTGATATTACACACACACTGACTGATACTGCACACACACTGACTGATACTACACACACACTGACTGATAATTCACACACACTGACTGATACTGCACACACACTGACTGATAATTCACACACACTGACTGATACTACACACACTGACTGATACTGTGCACACACTGACTGATACTGTGCACACACTGACTGATATTACACACACACTGACTGATACTGCACATACACTGACTGATACTGCACACACACTGACTGATAATTCACACACACTGACTGATACTGCACACACACTGACTGATACTGCACACACACTGACTGATACTGCACACACACTGACTGATACTGCGCACAGACTGACTGATACTGCACACACACTGACTGATACTGCACACACACTGACTGATACTGCACACACACTGACTGATACTGCCCACACACTGACTGATACTGCACACACACTGACTGATACTACAGACACTGACAGAGAACCAAGGGGTTAAGAGGCGAACGCGTACGACATATCAGGCAGCGCGTGCGCGTTGAATTTCCTTTTTTTGTAAAGAGTTGCCCGCGCGTAAAGGCCTCTGGTTTTTACGCTTGAAAATACCAGACGTAAGTACTTAGTTTTACAGGTAAGTGGTCTATTAATACAATTTAGATTTTTTTTTCCACAGGTTTATTATTTTTAAAGAATTTACAGTAAGGTAAGTGTATTTTTAGACCCTATTTGTTAAAAAATTATTTTTTTTTTAAATTTGATTAATTGTTTAAAATAGTTTTTCACAGTTATTCATAGTTCATTTATTTCGTGGGATTTTTTAAAACTTTTATTTGTAGTTTAAGTGCTGTGTTGGACGCCCTCAGTTTTCATGAGTTTGACAGTTCTTACTGTCAAACTCATGAATGAACTTTTGCAACCTCCCATTGGTTGCCCAGTGCCCGCGTGATCCCAGCCGGCTCATCAAAATAACTACGCTTTAATTCTGTTTAAAACTACTTTACATTCTTCAAAATAATTTAAAAGTATTTAAAACTTTATAAAAGTTACCTAAAAATTAATAAAAATACAAAAAATGTCTTTAAAATGCTGCTCTGCATGTAGAATTGCTTTGCAGCTTGTGTTAAAAATTGGGGGCGTGGCCTATGTTAAGGAGACCTCAAGGGGCGTGTCTAACTTAGACTCCGCGCTCGAGGCTTCGCGCTGGCTGCACTCCTGGGCGGCGTGACGTCAGACGCTGCCCGGGAGTAATCAACTGAAAACAGGAATTGCAAGCGTCCCGGGAGCCGAACGGCAGGCGCGCCGGGTAAGTGCTCATCGGGGGCTTGAACGCGTGGCAAGCCCCCGAGCCTAATTTCTGGGCCAATACACACACACTGACTGATACTGCACACACACTGACTGATACTTCACACACACTAACTGATACTGCACACACACTGACTGATACTGCACACACACGTACTGATACTTCACACACACTGACTGATACTGCCCACACACTGACTGATACTGCACACACACGTACTGATACTTCACACACACTGACTGATACTGCCCACACACTGACTGATACTGCACACACACTGACTGATACTGCACACACACTAACTGATACTTCACACACACTGACTGATACTGCCCACACACTGACTGATACTGCACACACACTGACTGATACTGCACACACACTGACTGATACTTCAGACACACTGACTGATACTGCACACACACTGACTGATACTTCACACACACTGTCTGATACTGCTCACACACTGTCTGATACTTCACACACACTGACTGATACTGCACACACACTGACTGATACTTCACACACACTGACTGATACTGCTCACACACTGTCTGATACTTCACACACACTGACTGATACTGCACACACACTGACTGATACTGCACACACACTGACTGATACTGCACACACACTGACTGATACTGCACACACACTGACTGATACTTCACACACACTGACTGATACTGCACACACACTGACTGATACTGCACACACACTGACTGATACTGCTCACACACTGTCTGATACTTCACACACACTGACTGATACTGCACACACACTGACTGATACTGCACACACACTGACTGATACTGCACACACACTGACTGATACTGCACACACACTGACTGATACTTCACACACACTGACTGATACTGCACACACACTGACTGATACTGCACACACACTGACTGATACTGCACACACACTGACTGATACTGCACACACACTGACTGATACTTCACACACACTGACTGATACTGCACACACACTGACTGATACTTCACACACACTGTCTGATACTGCTCACACACTGTCTGATACTTCACACACACTGACTGATACTGCACACACACTGACTGATACTTTACACACACTGACTGATACTGCTCACACACTGTCTGATACTGCTCACACACTGTCTGATACTTCACACACACTGACTGATACTGCACACACACTGACTGATACTTCACACACACTGACTGATACTGCTCACACACTGTCTGATACTTCACACACACTGACTGATACTGCACACACACTGACTGATACTGCACACACACTGACTGATACTGCTCACACACTGTCTGATACTTCACACACACTGACTGATACTGCACACACACTGACTGATACTGCACACACACTGACTGATACTGCACACACACTGACTGATACTGCACACACACTGACTGATACTGCACACACACTGACTGATACTTCACACACACTGACTGATACTGCACACACACTGACTGATACTGCACACACACTGACTGATACTGCACACACACTGACTGATACTTCACACACACTGACTGATACTGCACACACACTGACTGATACTGCACACACACTGACTGATACTGCACACACACTGACTGATACTGCATACACACTGACTGATACTGCACACACACTGACTGATACTTCACACACACTGACTGATACTGCACACACACTGACTGATACTTCACACACACTGACTGATACTGCACACACACTGACTGATAATTCACACACACTGACTGATACTGCACACACACTGACTGATACTGCACACACACTGACTGATACTGCGCACACACTGACTGATACTGTGCACACACTGACTGATACTGTGCATACACTGACTGATATTACACACACACTGACTGATACTGCACACACACTGACTGATACTACACACACACTGACTGATAATTCACACACACTGACTGATACTGCACACACACTGACTGATAATTCACACACACTGACTGATACTACACACACTGACTGATACTGTGCACACACTGACTGATACTGTGCACACACTGACTGATATTACACACACACTGACTGATACTGCACATACACTGACTGATACTGCACACACACTGACTGATAATTCACACACACTGACTGATACTGCACACACACTGACTGATACTGCACACACACTGACTGATACTGCACACACACTGACTGATACTGCGCACAGACTGACTGATACTGCACACACACTGACTGATACTGCACACACACTGACTGATACTGCACACACACTGACTGATACTGCACACACACTGACTGATACTGCATACACACTGACTGATACTGCACACACACTGACTGATACTTCACACACACTGACTGATACTGCACACACACTGACTGATACTGCACACACACTGACTGATACTGCACACACACTGACTGATAATTCACACACACTGACTGATACTACACACACTGACTGATACTGTGCACACACTGACTGATACTGTGCACACACTGACTGATATTACACACACACTGACTGATACTGCACACACACTGACTGATACTGCACACACACTGACTGATAATTCACACACACTGACTGATACTGCACACACACTGACTGATACTGCACACACACTGACTGATACTGCACACACACTGACTGATAATTCACACACACTGACTGATACTACACACATTGACTGATACTGTGCACACACTGACTGATACTGTGCACACACTGACTGATATTACACACACACTGACTGATACTGCACACACACTGACTGACAATTCACACACACTGACTGATACTTCATACAGACTGTATCGTCTGAACATTATTCAGACTGACTGAATCTCTCTTCGGATTCGATGCTGACTTTGGATGTCATTTCCTGCACCCGCTGCAAATCAATTACTTCCAAATCTATTTGTTGCCGCCCCGGGGCAGAACACCACGTGTAGTAAAGGAGCCAATCACCAACCTGTAAATTCTAGCGCCCCGGAGCTCCACTTGTACCAGATGTTCTCTCCGTTCTTCGTCTCACTGTGCTCCATTTCTCCTTTGGGAGCCAGGATGTCGGCCCACGCTTGGCATTCCTGAAGCATCTCCTTGTTGTAGACTAGTGCGGGTGTTGAGTGAAGCCTCCTGTACTCGTTGTGAGCGTCCAACGCCTCCACCTCAAATTTCGATAGTTCTGGAAATGGATGGCAGCCACTGTGGCGTTAATGGGGACCCTGGTACATCAGCACAGTATCCATTCCACCCTCCCAGTCCCTGCTGCCTGCCTGGCCAGTTGTGGTCCAGCCCAACACAAATAACTCGATCTGTGTATGGAACACGTATGGACTGCGCTGAAAATGAGTATCGTCTCTAATCCTATCCACCCCTCCCCCCCACCCCACTTTGCTCCTTCTCCCATTCCCCTCCTTCCTCACATCCCGGCCGTAGCTCAGTGGGCAGCACACTCACTTCCGAGTCGGTAGGTCGTGGGTTCAAGTTCCACTCCAGAGACTTGAACACATAATGCAGGCTGACACTCCAGTGCAGTGCTGAGGGAGTGCTGCACTGTCGGAGGCGCCGTCTATCGGATGAGATGTTAAACCGAGGCCCCATCTGCTCTCTCAGGTGGACGTAAAAGATCCCATGGCGCTATTTCAAAGAAGAGCAGGGGAGTTCTCCCCAGTGTCCTGGACAATATTTATCCCTCAACCAACATCTGGTCTTTATCACATTGCTGTTTGTGGGAGCTTGCTGTGCGCGTTTCCTATATTACAACAGTGACTAGACTTCAAAGTCATTCATTGGCTGTAACGCATTTTGGGACGTCCTGAAAGGCATTATAGAAATGCAAGTTCTTTCTTTTTACCTCCTCTCTCCCTCTTTCCTGTCTACCCCTCCCCCTCTACATACTTCTCCACCCCACTCCCCTCCCGGCCTCACTCTCACTCCTGTCCCCCTACACCTCACGTCCCGGCTCACGAGGGGTGTCATCACCACCCAGCTCAAACAATGGCATGATGGGGGTAGGGCTGGGGATGGGGGGTTGCTCTGACACACCACATACCCCACGCCACTCCCGACACACTTCTACTGCAGTGGGCAGCCTCCGTCAGCAGTGGTGCGGCCTATCCAAGTGGAGCGGCCTGCCCCCTGACCCCAACAGCGCTGCCCTCATGGGCCTTCACCAGCCCACTTCTCTTTTATAGTGGCACTTTTCCGAGTGCCCCAACACAGCAGCACCCGAAGGAGCAGGGAAGCGCTCTCTGAAACTGCACATCACAGACACTGGGCTAGCTGTGACTCCTCACTCAGCCATCGAATGGAAATGGGTCGATTAACACCTACCTGTCTCGTCACCCATGTCAGCTCCTCAGTGTTCTGTTGGTTCAACACTGCGTCTCAGAAGTAGTCCGTCTGTAGAACAGGAATACAATCACTGGAAAAGATCGCTAGCCGAGAACGCTCAATACAGACTATTGAATAAATATAAGATAGTCACTAATAAATCCAATAGGGAACGCTGGAGTAACTTCTTTACCCAGAGAGTGAGGAGAATGTGGAACTTGCTACCACAAGGAGGAGTTGAGGCAAATAGCGCAGATACATTTAAGGGGAAGCAAGATAAACACATGAGGGAGAAAGGAATAGAAGGATATAAAAGAAAAACTTGCATTCCTATAGCACCTTTCACAACCACGGATGTCTCAAAGTGCATTACAGCCAATGAAGTACTTTTGAAGTGGAGTCACTGTTGTAATGTGGGAAACGCAGCAGCCAATTTGCGCACAGCAAGCTCCCACAAACCGCAATGTGATAATGACCAGATAATCTGTTTTAGTGATATTAATTGAGTGATAAACATTGGCCAGGACACCAGTTTAGCGTCTCACCCGAAAGACGGCACCTCCGACAGTGCATCGCTCCCTCAGCACTGTACTGGAGTGTCAGCCTGAATTTATGTGCTCAAGTCCCTGGAGTGGGACTTGAACCCACAACCATCTGACTCAGAGGCGAGAGTGAGAGCAGTGAGCCACAGGGTTATGCTGAGATCACAGACCTTCCCTTTTGTTCTTTCCTCTCCTCCCACTTTTCCCAGCCCCTGCTTAAAACCCGTTAAATCTCTAACTTTTTCCAGTTCTGATGAAAGGTCATCGACCTGAAACGTTAACTCTGTTTCTCTCTGCACAGATGCTGCCTGACCCGTTGAGTATTTCCAGTATTTTTTGTTTTTATTTCACTGTTATACCTGGGCAGGATATGGCATAGAATAAAAACACAGTTCTCAGTTCTGAAGGAATGCAGACAACTTATGAAAACTACAGACCAACTTTGAACATGAGAAAGGTGTTGCAAAATGTTCAATATATATTGGCCCAGAAATTCGGGCCTCCACGGGTGAGTACGCACGGGGTACTCACCCGTAGGCCCAATGGAAGTGCCGGTTTCGTGCGTGCATTGCGCATGCGCGGGAAACCGGCACTTCCCTTCCCCTGAAAGAAGGGGTTCAGAGGTCGAATGCGTGCGCCGGAGAGGCAGCGCGTGGGCATCGAACTTACGCTTTTTTTCCAGGTTTTCCCGGGAGGGTAAGTCTCCAGGAGTTACACTTTTAAAAAGCAGGCGCAAGGCCTGCTTTTAACAAGGTAAGTGGTGAATTAATTAAAATTAAAACAGTTTTTCCACAGGTTTATTATTTTTAAATACTTTAAAGAAAGGTAAGTTTATTTTTAGCCCCGTTAGAAAATGTAATTAATTTTTTCAAAAAATTAAATTATTGTTTAAAATAGTTATTTCATGTAATTTATAGTTTATGAATGAAGCATTCCCTGCTACCATTGGCTCTCCATGGCCCACGTGATCCCAGGGGACGCCTCGAACTAACTGCACCCCTGGGATACGCAAGCACTGCGCGCCGGCAGTTGGAGGAGGCCCAGGATTGGAATCCCACGCGGGCCCACAGCTCAACGGCCGGCGCGCTAGGTAAGTGCAGGTCGGGGGCTTGCACCCGCGGGAAGCCCCCCAACCCGAATTTCTGGGCCAATAAGTTCTTCACCCACCTCACTATCAATCTCTAAACACGAAGAAAAGAAAATCACTAACCTGCCCATAATCCTGGCTCCCTTAAAGTAGCAGCACACACCCTACAGGGCCGCTAGCCATTGAACCACAGGCACACGCTCCTCCTACCAGACCACTGGGTAGCATTTGCAGAAAATCAGTGGCCCCAGGATTACAATTCCCAGCAGCCACCATACAAGCATTCCTCCCGCTCCCAAGCATGCACATCTGTCCTGCTGAGAACAGAGCAAGGAAAAGAGGAAGAGAAACAATGATCCAGAGTGAGAAAGAAAGTTGCATATAATGGAGTGAAAGCTGCAAGAGTACGGCAGATAGTCCATTGTCAGGAGGGCGAAAGAGAGACTATGGGAAGAGAACGTGGTTAATTTTAACCTTACCCATCTGGCGAGAAGCTGATGGGGTCAGATTGGCTGCCCATTTTACACCCAGGCCTACTTTACTTTCCATTAACTTTACATTTTCTGTCAACATACCACACACCGGTGACAATCATCAACAACAACAACATCTTGTATTTATATAGCGCCTTTAACGTAGTAAAACGTCCCAAGGCACTTCACAGGAACGTTTTCAAACAAAATTTGACACCGGAGATATTAGGGCAAAGCTTGGTCAAAGAGGTAGGTTTTAAGGAACGTCTTAAAGGAGGAAAGAGAGGTTGAGAGGCGGAGAGATTTAGGCAGGGAATTCCAGAGCTTAGGGCCTAGGCAACAGAAGGCACGGCCACCAATGGTTGAGCGATTAAAATCAGGGATGCTCAAGAGGACAGAATTAGAGGAGCACAGATATCTCGGGGGGTTGTGGGGTTGGAGGAGATTACAGAGATAGGGAGTGACGAGGCCATGGAGGAATTTGAAAACAAGGATGAAAATTTTAAAATCAAGGCGTTGCTTAACTGGGAGCCAATGTAGGTCAGCGAGCACAGGGGTGATGGGTGAACGGGACTTAGTGCGAGTTAGGACATGGGCAGCAGAGGTTTTGGATGACCTCACGTTTACGGAGGGTAGAATGTGGGGGGCCAGCCAGGAACAGTCAAGTCTAGAGGTAACAAAAGCATGGTTGAGGGTTTCAGCAGCAGATGATCTGAGGCAGGAGTGGAGTCGGGCGAGGTTATGGAGGTGGAAATAGACGGTCTTGGTGATGACGTGGATATGTGGTCGGAAGCTCATTTCGGGGTTAAATAAAACACCAAGGTGGCGAACAGTGTGGTTCAGCATCAGACAGTTGCCAGGGAGAGGGATGGAATCAGGTGGTAATTAGAAGCAGTTTGCTTCAAACTTCAGCTAATTATTTGTAACAAAAGACAGCCTCTCACTCTCTCTCTCTCTCTCAGCTTAATGCACTTTCAGAAGTTTATAGAACGCAAAACAAAACTGCCATTCAATTCCTTTTCAAATCAGGTATTTATAACCATTAAGGTTGTATTAAATTAGGTATTTATAACATAAGAACAAAAGAACATAAGAAATAGGAGCAGGAGTCGGCCATTTGGTCCCTCGAGCCTGCTCCGCCATTCAATAAGATCATGGCTGATCATCGACCTCAACTCCACTTTCCTGCACTATCCCCATATCCCTTGATTCCCTTAATATTCAAAAATCTGTCGATTTCTGTCTAGAATATACTTAACGACTGAGCCTCCACAGCCCTCTAGGGTAGAGAATTCCAAAGATTCACCACCCTCTTATTCTGAGACTGTGACCCCTGGTTCTAGACTCCCCAGCCAGGGGAAACATCCTCCCTGCATCTACCCTGTCAAGCCCTGTAAGAATTTTGTATGTTTCAATGAGATCACCCCTCATTCTTCTAAACTTTAGAGAATATAGGCCTAGTCTACTCAATCTCTCCTCATAGGACAATCCCCCCATCCCAGGAATCAGTCTGGTGAACCTTCGTTGCACTCCCTCTATGGCAAGTATATCCTTCCTTAGGTAAGGAGAACAAAACTGTACACAATACTCCAGGTGTGGTCTCACCAGGGCCCTATATAATTGCAGTAAGATGTCTTTACTCTTTCTTATACTCAAATCCTCTTGTAATAAAGCCGAACATAACATTTGCTCTCTTAATTGCTTGCTGTACCTGCATGTTAACTTTCAGTGATTCGTGTACAAGGACACCCAGGTCCCTCTGAACACCAACATTTCCCAATCTCTCACCATTTAAAAAATACTCTGCTTTTCTATTTTTCCTACCAAAGTGGATAACTTCACATTTCTCCACATTATATTCCATTTGCCATGTTCTTGTCCACTCACTTAGCCTGTCTATATCCCCTTGAAGCCTCTTTGCATCCTCCTCACAACTTACATTCCCACCCAGCTTTGTATCATCAGCAAACTTGGATAAATTACATTTGGACCCCTCATCCAAATCATTGATGTAGATTGTGAATAGCTGAGGCCCAAGCACTGATCCTTGCGGTGCCCCACTAGTTACAGCCTGCCAACCCGAACATGACCCGTTTATTCCTAATCCCTGTGTTCTGTCCGTTAACCAATCCTCAGTCCATGCTACTATATTACCCCCAATCCCATGAGCCCTAATTTTGTTTAATAAACTCTTGTGCGGCACCTTATCGAATGCCTTCTGAAAATCCAAATACACCACATCTACTGGTTCCCCCTTATCTATTCTGCTAGTTACAACCTCAAAAAACTCTAACAGATTCGTCAAACACGATTTCCCTTTCATAAATCCGTGTTGACTCTGCCCAATCCTATTATTATTTTCTAAGTGCCCTGTTACCACGTCTCTAATAATAGATTCTAGCATTTTCCCTACTACTGATGTCAGGCTAACTGGTCTGTAGTTCCCCATTTTCTCTCTCCCTCCTTTCTTAAATAGTGGGGTTACATTTTCTACCTTCCGATCCGCGGAAACCGTTCTTTCATCAATGGAATTTTGGAAGATGACAACCAATGCATCCACTATCTCTATAGCCACCTCTTTCAAAACCCTAGGATGTAGGCCATAAGGTCCAGGGGATTTATCAGCTTTCAGTCCCATTAATTTCTCCAGTCCTATTTTTTTACTAATACTAATTTCTTTCAGTTCCCCATTCTCGCTAGAGCCTTGGTTCTCCACTATTTCCAGGAAGTTTTTTGCGTCTTCTTCCGTGAAGACAGACACAAAGGACAGGATTTTAACTCAGGTGTGGGATGGTGTCGTGTTATCCGCATTTCGTGTTATCCACCCGAATCTAAATGGATGTGGGAGATTAATGCAATTTTAACTTAATTGTCCAATTGATTTCCAACGTGTGGGAACCCTTGGCAAATGGGTTTTTCATGACTGAAAGTCGCCTCCGATGATGTCATCATTGCTGCTGCATTTAAGGTCTACAGCAAGCCTTGCTTCTTCTGCAGGCTGCCAAGCTTTCTCCGTTTGGTGTGAGAGACCTGCAGGAACGATGACAAGCGGGAGGCCCAGATCAGCTCCTCGCTTCGACGAGGTGGCCCTGCAGGCATTGGTGGATGGGGCTACAGCCAACAGGGAGGTGCTCTTCCCTTCCTCAGGGAGGAAGAGGCCTCCCACTCAGACTAAGGCAGTGTGGATGCAGGTGGCTGAGGTGGTCAACTCCTTGGGAGTCACCTGCAGAACCTGGATACAGTGCAGGAAAAGATTTCATGACCTTCAGCGCACTGGAAAAATGAGTATGAATTTCCCATCACCCTCAATCTGACCCCCATTGCCTCTCCTCACCAGCACTCAGCTTCAGCAATCTCTTCCTCCACATCCCACTTGACACTGACATCCATGCACCCTTACCCATTCCCTCTCTCTATGGTCACATTCACCTAACTATTCCACCATGCAGCCCTCACACTCCCTCTCACTCTGATGCTTTGAACACAACTGACAACACACAGGGAGGGCCCTTGGTCTTGCAACCTCACTCCATCTTTGTCTCCTTCTAAGTATCTATGTTATGCAATCTCTACACTCTCCTTCATTCTCACTCAACCTCCACTTGTCTCCCTCATTGCAGGAAAAGAGAGCTCACAACAAAAGAGAGCGAGAGAGGACAGGAGGAGGGACAGCCTCAATAGCCCACCTGACCCCCTGGGAGGAGGCGGTACTGGAAATAGTGGGAATCGAGGATGATGCGCACGTGGGGGGCGGACAGATGGGTGCAACACAGCAAGCTGGTGACAGAAAAGTTTCCCATCTCTCTCTTTGACATTGCATAAGTCGCTGATAACGATTGTGAAGCTCTAACAGATGGACTTATGAGCATCTGCAAAAAGCAATGTGCATGTAGCTTTGGCATCACATCTCTGACTCTTTCCTTTACTCTCCCACAGGACCATCACAAGCATCCGTCCCCCCTAGCCAGGAAGAAGAGGCTGAGCAGCCAGACTCCTCAGAGGAAGCTGCAACCTCTGAGGGCACAGCGTCACCAGAAATCTGCGCACCCAGCACCAGCGCAGACACTCATACCTCGGTGGGACCTTAGGGACATGGAGTAGTGTTGTCAACTGGTGTATCAGAGCTCACAAGTGAGCATCAGCAGATTGTGGAGACAGGGACAGCAGTGGAGAGTCCTAGTCGGAGGGCGCAGGACTCTGCCAGCTCGGCTCAGCAGCATGTAAACCCTTTGCCTCTGGGTCCATCCATGAGATCAGCGGTGATGGAACTCCAGGCACAGATGCTGGAGTCTCTGGCAGGTGTTGTCTCTAGGGTCGCTGCGAGTATGGAGCGAATGGAGGAGTCCATAGCGAACATGAGCAGAGCCTTTGTGGAGTCATTGGCGCATGAACGCATCACCATGGAAAGGATGGCTACCTCCGTGGTAAGGATGGCTACTGTAGAGGAGAGGATGGCTACGGTAGAAGAGAGGATGGCTACGGCCATGGAGGAGCTTAGTCGCCAGGGTATGGAAAACATGGTCATTGTTCAGAATAGAATGACATCTCTTGAGGAGCGATGGGCATCTATTGAACAGAGAAACCAGACCTTCATGGAAGTCCTTCTGAGTAGGACTTCCAGTACAGAGACAGGTTCCCATGGCCCCCCTGATGTGCAGCAAGGTGCTCTCCAGCCACTTGCAGGCATGGAGGGGGAGCTGACCCATGAGAGGGAGGTTGGTGGCATACCTCAAGGAAGTGGGGGCTCCTCTCCAAGCGCTCACACTTCCATGCCACTGCAGAGCCCTTGGTCAGAGCCCCATCGGAGTCCACACCCAAGTGAGATAGGCGTCTCAACCCCTGCACAGCCGCAGGAGCAGCAGACTGTTGACGAGCCCTCACAGGCTCACAACCCCAGAGGACATCTGCCAAAGGTGTCGAGACAGGAGCAGCAAGAAAGTGACCAAGGGGCCTTCACATCTGCTGAAGCCACAGGGGAGGCAACACGTAGGAGCACGCGTAAGAGGAAAATTCTGCACAAACAGTCACAAGGGTAGTTACTTGGGTGCAATTTTGTGTTTACCGTAAAAATGCCATCACTTCGTTATTGTCCATAAAAATTCTGATGGCAAATGTTGCAGTTGTGGCGTCTGTCATTTCGCTATTGGGACTTCCACATTGAGGAATACTTGCAACTGTCAGTATGGTGGTCGGAGTGCTAGGAATCCTCTGGTTCTTGGCCATTGTCAATGCTCTGGTAAGAAGCTGCGAGGCAAAAGTGTTTGATTGACTAGGCTAAGCAAATCTGGCCAGGATGAGTGCGTTCCTTGCATCCCGGGCAGCAATGTTCTCACGTAATGCTGCCGCTGGTTGATGGGCCTCTGCAAGATGTTCGTTTTCGCCCTCCTCCTCCTCATCTGAGGAGGATATGTGAGGAGCCACTTGGTCCTCAGGAATCTGCAAGCCACGATGCTGTGCCATGTTGTGAAGTGCACAGCAAACCACGACGATTCTGGAGACCCTGGCTGCTGAGTACTGCAGGGCTCCACCTGATCTATCCAGGCATCTGAAGCGCATCTTCAGCAAACCGATGGTTTGCTTGATTATGGCTCTGGTGGACATGTGGCTGGAGTTGTAGCTCTCCTCAGCTTCATTGGATGGTCTCCTCAATAGCGTCATTAGCCATATCATCAGGGGATAGCCCTTGTCTCCAAGTAGCCATCCGTTAAGTTGGTCTGGCGGACTGAAGAGCGGAGACACACTCGACTGGCGCAGTATGAAGGAGTCATGGCAACTGCCAGGGTACTTGGCACAAACATGCAAAATTTCCTTCTTGTAGTCACACACCAGCTGAACGTTAAGGGAGTGGAAGCCCTTGCGGTTGACAAAAATACCTGGATTGCGATGGGGTGCCTTAAGGGCCACATGTGTGCAGTCAATGACGCCCTGCACCCTTGGAAAGCCTACCAGATGAGCTAATCCAACCGCTCACGCCGTGACACTTGCTCGATCCTTGGTGAAATGGATGTGATTGTGCGCGAAGGCAAAGAGGGCATCGGTTACCTGCGTGATGCAAGTGTGTGCGGCCGCCTGGGAGATGCCGCTGATGTCTGCTGCTGATCCCTGGAATGAGCCTGAGGCAAAAAAGTTGAGTGCGGTGGTGACTTTGATGGTCACTGGTGATGCTTGTCCACCTGGTCCTCTGGGCAGCAGGTCTTGCTGTATCATTGCGCAGATGTCAGTCACCACCTGTCGCGAAAGTCGGAGCCGCCTTTGGCGCTGCTGCTCAGACATGTTGAGATAGCTGACCCTGTGTCTGTAGACCCTGTTTGGGGGGTATCTCCTGCGCTGACAGGCTTCCAGGCGTTGGCCCCTTCTGGCCTGTGCAGCTTCAGGTGGGGGAGCAGCAGCCTGGCGCTCCTGCTGCTGCTGCTGTTGTTGGTGCTGCTGTTGCTCCTGGTTCTGCTGCTGCCGTGGCTGGTGCTCACGTTCCTCTAATGCCCAGATGGGAAGGAAATAAATGGCTCCCATGCTTCTGGTATATGCCTCAGTTGAGGAAGCGCTGAGTGAAGGTGGCGAGAGGAGTTTCCCAGGAGGTCACACTGGAGATGGGTGTCAGGCTCCAACCTTCCACAGGTGTGGTTAAGCCTTCTAAAAGTTGCCCCAGACCTGAGACCACTAAGTCCTGCCACCTGCAAATGATGGCTGATCAAATCTCCTCTTTAATGGTTGACCTGCAGTTGATAATCCAATAGGGCTCCCGCCAGGTTTCACCATTGTGTTTCCCACCAGGCGTGTTTCACATGGGAAAAGGGTTAAAATCGCAAGGGCATTTTAAAATAGGATTATAGAGGCCATTTAGTGCTTGTTAAAGGCCTTAACGACCAGTCCTGCCTATTGGATGCGGGACGGAGTCGGGACCATCAGACACGACTGAGTTAAAATTGCTCGGAGTCAGGAACCAGGCGGGGGGGGGGGGTCCCGCACGCCAGTTTTTGCGATTTTAACCCCCCACATGCCTCCAATCCCGCCTCCACGGCTCAATGAAAATCCTGCCCAAAGTATTTGTTTAATTTCTCTGCCATTTCCTTATTCCCCATTATAATTTCTCCTGTCTCAGCCTGTAAGGGACCCGCATTTACTTTCGCTAATCTTTTCCCTTTACATACCTATAGAAGCTTTTAGTCTGTTTTTATGTCTCTCGCTAGTTTACCCTCATATTCTATTTTCCCTTTCTTTATCAATTTCTTGGTCCTCCTTTGCTGAATTCTAAAATCCTCCCAATCCTCAGGCTTACTGCTCTTTCGGCAACATTACAAGCTTCTTCCTTTGATCTAATGCTATCTTTAACTTCTCTTGTTAGCCACGGTTGGACCACTTTTCCTGTAGGGTTTTTGTGCCTTAAAGGAATGTATATTTGTTGTAAATTATGTATTAATTCTTTAAATGCTAGACATTGCTCGTCCACTGTCATACCTTTTAATGTAGTTTCCCAATCTACCTTAGCCAACTCGCCCCTCATACCTACGTAGTTTGCTTTGTTTAGATTTAAGACCCTAGTTTCAGATTCCTAAATCACTTTCAAAATTAATATAAAATTCTATCATATTATGGTCACTCTTTCCTAAAGGTCCCTTTACTAGAAGGTTATTAATTAACCCTTTCTCATTGCACAATACTAAATCTAAAATAGCCTGTTCCTTAGTTGGTTCCTCAATATACTGATCTAGAAAACTATCTTGTATACATTCCATGAATTTGTCCTCCACACTATTACTGCAAATTTGGTTTGTCCAGTCGATATGTAGATTAAAGTCCCCCATGTTTCCTGTATTACACTTGATACATACCCCTCTAATTTCCTGATTTATACACTGCCCTACATTACAACTACTGTTTGGGGGCCTATAAACAACTCCCACCAATGTTTTCTGCCCCTTGCTGTTTCTTAGCTCCACCCAAACTGATTCTACTTCTTGATTTTCGGAGCTAAGATCCTTTCTCTCTACTGTCTTTACCCCATCCTTTATTATCAGGGCTACCCCTCCTCCTTTTCCATTTTGCCCATCTCTTCTAAAAGTTAAGTTTCCTGGAATATTTAGTTCCCAATCTTGCCCACTTTGCAACCACGTCTCCGTTATGGCTATTAGATCAAACCTATTCATTTCTATCTGCATTATTAATTCACCTATTTTGTTGTGAATGCTTCACGCATTCATATATAGTGCCTTTAGCTTTGACTTTTTTTCTATTTTTCCCTGATGTCACCTTAGTCACTGCTGTTACTCTCTCTGTCCCTTCCTGACCCACTCTGCTTATTTTTATGCAAAACTCTGCTCAACTCTAGAGCCTTGACATTTCTCTTGCTGCTTTTAAATTTATTCTTTCCTGAATCCTCCCATCACCCCCAACACCCCCCCCCCCTTCATTAGTTTAAAGCCCTGTCTACTGCCCTAGTTATTCAGTTTGCCAGGACACTGGTCCCAGCCCGGTTTAAGTGGAGCCCGTCCCAACAGAATAGCTCCCTCTTTCCCCAGTACTGGTGCCAGTGCCCTATGAAGCAAAATCCCTGCCTCCCACACCACCCTTTGAGCCACGCATTTAACCTTCTAATCTGCTTATCCCTATTCAAATTGGCGTGTGGCTTGGGTAACAATCCAGAGATTATTACCTTTGAGGTTCTGCTTTTTAATTTGGACCCCAACTCCTCAAACTCTCTCAGTAGAACCTCATTCCTAGTTCGACCTATGTCGTTGGTTCCTACATGGACCACAACAACTGGATCCTCCCCCTCCCACTCCAAGTTCTTCTCCAGCCACGTGGAGATGTCTTTAACCCTGGCACCGAGCAGGCAACACAACCTTCGGAACTCCCAGTCGCGGCTGCAGAGAACAGTATCTATCTCCCTGACTATACTGTCCCCTACCACAACTACATTCCCTTTCACTCCCTGCACCTGAATGGCCTCCTGCACCATGGTGCCATGGTCAACTTGCTCATCCATCCTGCAGGCTTTTCCCTCATCCACACAGGCAGCAAGAACTTCACACCTGTTGGATAAGGACAAATGCTGAGGCTCCTCCAGCACTGTACTTGGGGTCCCCTTACCTACCTGAGTCACAGTCACACCCTCCTGTCCCTGACCACTAACCAGACCTGTACCTAAGGGGTGTGACTGCCCCTTGCATCAAAGTGTCCAGGTAACTCTCCCCCGCCCCGATGCCCTACAATGTCTGCACCTCAGACTCCAGCTCAACCAGGCAGCATTCTAGTAAAGAATGAAAGACTTGCATTTATACAGCACCTTTCATGGCCACTAGTCCAGGTCATCTGTTTTAGTGGTGTTGATTGAGGGATAAATATTGGCCAGGACACCGGGGATAACTCCCCTGCTCTTCTTCGAAATAGTGCCATGTGATCTTTTACGTCCAGCTGAGAGAGCAGGCGGGGCCTCGGTTTAACGTCTCATCTGAAAGACGGCACCTCCGACAGTGCAGCACTCCCTCAATAATGAATCTGTGTTATACCCTCTCTAAACCCTCAATGTTCTTGTTATAGTGTGGAGCCCAATACAGCACACAGTACTCGAACTGAAGTCTATTAAGGTTTTACACAGGCTCATCATTACCTCTTGTCTTTTCTATTCTATACGTCTTGTGATAAAACCTAGATTTCCATTTGCCTTTTTTCACAGACTTATCAACCTGAGATATTGCCTTTGATATCCTGTGAACCTGTTCCCCAATCCCTCTGCTCTTCCAGAGCCCCGAGCCTACTTCCAGTCACAGTATAATTACTGCTGGTAGTTTTTTCACCTCACAATTACTGATATTGAATTCCATCTCCACTTTTGAGCTCATTTCGCATCTTATCAACAGCCCTCTGCGACTTAATTTGGTTTTCTAAGCAATTGACTATACCCCCTATTTAGGCATCATCTGCAAATTTCAACACCACTCCCTCTCGACCTATGTCCAAATCATTGATGTGCACAGAGAACAGAAGTGGCCCTAGAACAGAACCCTGTGGGCCACCACCCGCCACTTTGAAAATCTGCCCTTAATTCCTACCCTTTGTTTTCTCCTTCCTGAACATTTATTACCCCAGTTTGCTAACCTCCCTCTAATTCAATACCCGTTAATCTTCTCTAGTAATCTCCCATGTGGCACCGTGTCAAAGCTTTCCTAAAGTCCACCTCCTCTCCTCCATCTACCAGGTGTGTTACCTCCTCAAAGAATTCTATGAGATTTTGTCAAGCACGATCATCCCTTTTAAATATCATGCTGTCTACTTACATAGAAGATAGGAGCAGGAGTAGGCCATTCGGCCCCTCGAGCCTGCTGCACCATTCAATGCGATCATGGCTGATCATCCAAGTTCAGTACCCGGTCCCTGCTTTTTCCCCATATCCCTGGATCCCTTTAGTCTTAAGACACATATCCAAATCCTTCTTGAATATATTTAATGAATTGGCCTCTACTGCCTTCTGTGGTAGAGAATTTCACAGGTTCACCACTCTCTGGGTGAAGAAATTCCTCCTCATCTCAGTCCTAAATGGCCTACCCGTTATCCTTAGACTGTGACCCCTGGTTCTGGACTCCCCGACCATCGGGAACATCCTTCCTGCATCTAGCCTGTCCAGTCCTGTCAGAATTTTATAAGTTTCAATGAGATCCCCTCTCATTCTTCTAAACTCCAGCGAGTACAAGCCCAATCGACCCAATCTCTCCTCATATGTCATTCCTGCCATCCCAGGTATCAGCCTGGTGAATCTTCGCTGAACTCCTTCCATGGCAAGAACATCCTTCCTCAGATAAGGCGACCAAAACTGCACACAATACTCAAGATGTGGTCTCACCAAAGCCCTGTACAACTGGAGCAAGACATCCTTGTTCTTGTACTCAAACCCTCTCGCTAAGAAGGCCAACATACCCTTTGCCTTCTTAAGCGCCTGCTGCACCTGCATGCTTACCTTCAGCGACTGGTGCACAAGGACACGCAGGTCTCGTTGCACTTCCCCTTCTCCCAATCTATTGCCATTCAGATAATTATCTGCCTTCCTGTTTTTGCCACCAAAGTGGATAACCTCACATTTATCCACGTTATATTGCATCTGCCATGCTTCTGCCCAATCACCCAACCTGTCCAAATCATCCTGGAGTTTCTCGGCATCCTCCTCACAGCACACACGCCCACCCAGCTTTGTGCCGTCTGCAAATTTGGAGACATTACGTCTAGTTCCCTTGTCTAGATCATTAATATATATTGTGAATAGCTGGGGTCCTAGCACCGATCCCTGCGGTACCCCACTAGTCACTGCCTGCCACTCAGAAAAAGACCAGTTTATTCCAACTCTTTGCTTTCTGTCTGCCAACCAGTTCTCTATCCAAGTCAGTACCTTGCCCCCAATCCCATGTGCCTAACTTTACACGCTAATCTCTTATGCGGGACCTTATCGAAAGCCTTCTGAAAGTCCAAATACACCACATCCACTGGTTCTCCCTTATCTATTTTACCAGTTACATCCTCAAAAAATTCCAGTAGATTAGTCAAGCACGATTTACCTTTTGTAAATCCATGTTGACTTTGTCCAATCCTGTCACTGTTTTCCAAGTGCTCTGCTATTACATCTTTTATAATGGACTCTAGCATTTTCCCCACTACCGATGTCAGGCTTACCGGTCTGTAATTCCCCGTTTTCTCTCTACCACCTTTTTTGAATAGTGGGGTAACATTAGCTACCCTCCAATCCATGGGTACTGTTCCAGATTCCATCGAATGTTGGAAGATGATCAGCAATGCATCTACTATTTCTAGGGCCACTTCCTTAAGTACCCTAGGATGTAGATTATCAGGCCCTGGGGATTTATCGGCCTTCAATCCCATCAATTTCCCTAACACCATTTCCCTACAAATACTGATTTCTTTCAGTTCCTCCCTTTCATCAGACCCTATGTTCCCTGACATCTCTGGGAGGTTATTTGTGTCCTCCTTTGTGAAGACAGAACCAAAATATGTATTTAATTGGTCTGCCATTTCTTTGTTCCCCATTATAAATTCCCCTGATTCTGACTGCAAGGGACCTACGCTTGACTTCACCAATCTTTTTCTCTTCACATATCTATAAAAGCTAACAATTTTCTCTTTATTCAGATACATGGTAATTTCATCCTTAATTAAAGACTAAAAGTTTCCCTCCCACAGATGTTAAGCTAACTGCTCTGTAATTAACCAGATTAGCTCTGCCCCTGTTTAAAAATGAGTTCTACAATGGCCAATCTCCGTTTTCGCGGCACACATCCACACTCAATAGAGCCTGAAATATTATTTCTAGGGCCTCAGCAATTTATTCCCACACCTCCCTCAGGATCCTAAGATTATTTTTAATTCATCCTCGGGATGTGGGTGCCACTGGCTAGGCCGGCATTTATTGCCCTTGTTGCCCTTGAGAAGGTGGTGGTGGGCCTTCTTCTTGAACCACTGCAGTCCGTGTGGTGAAGGTGCTCCCACAGTGCTGTTAGGGAGGGAGTTCCAGGATTTTGACCTAGCGACGATGAAGGAACGGCCGATATATGTCCAAGTCGGGATGGTGTGTGACTCGGAGCAGAACCTGGAGGTGATGGTATTGCTGCCCATGCGCCTGCTGCCCTTGTCCTTCTAGGTGGTGGAGTTCGCAGATCTGTGAGGTGCTGCCAAAGAAGGCTTGGTGAGTTGCGACAGTGCATCTTGTAGATGGTATACACTGCAGCCACGGTGCACTGGTGGTGGAGGAACTGGATGTTTAAGCTGGTGGATGAGGTGCTGATCAAATGGATTGCTTTGTCCTGGATGGTGTCGAGCTCCTTGACTGTTGTTGCTGTTGCACCCATCCAGGCAAATTGAAGAGTATTCCATCACACTCCTGACTTGTGCCTTTTAGGTGGTGGAGAGGTTTCAGGGAGTCAGCAGGTGAGTCACTCGTCACAGAATACCCAGCCTCCGACCTGCTCTAGTAGCCATGACATTTATGTGGCTTGTCCAATTGAATTTCTGGTCAATGGCAAGCCCCAGGATTTTGATGGTGGAGGATTCATTGAATGTCAAGTGGAGGTGGTTAGACTCTCTCTTGTTGGAGATGGTCATTGCCAGGAACTTGTGAGGTGCTAATGTTACTTGCCACTTATCAGCCCAAACCTGGATTTTGTCCAGGTCTTGCTGCATGCGGGCATGGACTGCTTCATTATCTGAGGACTTGCGAATGGAATTGAACACTGCAATCATCAGCGAACAGCCCCACTTCTGACCTTATGATGGAGGGAAGGTCATTGATGGAGCAGCTGAAGATATTTGGGACTAGGACGTTGTCCTGAGGAACTCCTGCAGCGATGTCCTGGGGCTGTGATTGGCCTCCAACCACCACAACCATCTTCCTTTGATCCAGGTATGAGTCCAGCCACTGGAAAGTTTCCCCCAGATCCCCAATGACTTCACTTTTACTAGAGCTCCTTGGTGCGACACTTGGTCGAATGCTGCCTTGATGTCAAGGGCAGTCACTCTCACCTCTGAAATTCAGCTCTATTGTCCATGTTTGGACCAAGACTGTAATGTGGTCTGGAGCCGAGTGGTCCTGGCAGAACCCAAACTGGGCATCGGTGAGCAGGTTATTGGTGAGTAAGTGCTACTTGATGACTCCTTTCATCACTTTGCTGATGATTGAGAGCAGGCTGATAATTGGTCGGATTGGATTTGTCCTGCTTTTTGCAGACAGGACATACCTGGGCTGTTTTCCACAGTGTCGGGTAGATGCCAGTTTTGTAGCTGTACTGGAACAGCTTCACCAAGTTGGCACCTCATTTTCAGGTGCTGCTCCTGGCATGATCTTCTACACTCCTCATTGAAGTAGGGTTGATCCCCTGGCTTGATGGTGATGGAGGAGTGAGGGATATGCTGGACCATGAGGCTACAGATTGTGGTGGAATACAATTCTGCTGCTGCTGATGGCCCACAGCGCCTCATGGATGCCCAGTTTTGAGCTGCTAGATCTGTTCTGAATCTATCAACAACAACTTGCATTTATATAGCATATTTAACGTAGTTATCAAAATTATTCCATTTAGCACAGTGGTAGTGCCATATAACATGATGGAGGGTGTCCTCAGTTTGAAGATGGGAGTTGGTCTCCACAAGGACTGTGCGGTGGTCACTGCTACCGATGCTGTCATAGATAGATACATTCCGCGACAGGTTGATTGGTAAGGTCGAGGTCCAGTAGGTTATTTCCTCATGTTGGTTCTCTCACCCCCTGCTACAAGTATAGTCTGACAGTTATGTCCTTCAGAACTCGGCCAGCTCGGTCACTGGTGGTACTACCAAGCCACTCTTAATGATAGGCATTGAGGTCCCCCGTCCAGAGTACATTCTGTGCCCTTGCTACCCTCAGCACTTCCTCCAAGTGGTGTTTAACATGTAGGAATGCTGATTCATCAGCTGAGGGAGGACGGTAGGTGGTAATCAGCAGGAGGTTTCCTTGCCTATGTCTGACCTGAAACCATGAGACTTCACGTAGTCTGGAGTCAATGTTGAGGACTCCCAGGGTCACTCACTCCCACTCCCCACCCACCGACTGTATACCACCCACCTGGGGGTCCCTCTCTTTGGTGGCTCTGTCTGACTCTGCCAGTGGGACAGGACATACCCGGGGATGATGATGGAGGACATATCCTGTTGTCTTCCCTTAGCTTAACTAACTTATCTAAAATGTCCTTTGTATCCACAATCATATCAGGCATCTTGCACTCACCCACTTCTGGATTCACCTGCTCTCTGATATCCTTCTCTTTAGTAAAAACTTACGCAAAGTACTTATTAAATACTCCATCAGTTCTTTTGATCATCCTCTACAAATTGCCAATCTGTTCCTCTCAGGGGTCCCACCTTGCTTTGAATAACTCTCTTTCTGCCGATGTATCTGTTAAATAGCTTGGTTCCTTCTGATGTTTTTGGATAATTATCCTCATACCCCCTCTTAGCTTTCATTGTCTCTTAACTTCTTTCTTATTTCCGTATATTCTCATTGAATTTCACAGCACAGGAACAGGCCTTTGGGCCCAACGGGTTTGTGCCGGTGGTTGCCCTCCAACCCGCTTCAGCTAACCCCATTAGCACACCCTTCCTCTACTTGTAAGAAGTCACACACCAGGTTATAGTCCAACAGCTTTATTTGAAATCACAAGCTTTCGGAGCGCTGCTCCTTCGTCAGGTGAAGTGGAGAAATGCATAAAGACACAGCTTATATAGTCAGAGAATCATGTCAGATGTTTACAGGTAATGTTTCCAACTGCCATTTATCACACCTCGGCAGAGAGATAATCACAGCAATCAAAGGTGTGAATGGTGTCCAAACCAGAAGGAGCAGCGCTCCGAAAGCTTGTGGTTTCAAATAATTCTGTTGGACTATAACCTGGTGTTGTGTGACTTCTTACATTTGTCTACCCCAGTCCAACTCCGGCATCTCCACACCATTCCTCTACTTGGTTCATCATCAGTATTATTCCTCTAGTCCCGATAGGCACTCTTCCTCATTTTGTTTATTGGTATCTAACCGCTTTCATTTATCCATGACATCCTGAAACTACTAGACATTTCTTTTTGAATGCCATGTGCTTATTCTGTACCTTCGCCATTTGTGTTTGGAAACATTCTCACTGTCGCCCTGCCGGGATTGAAATGTTATCAGTTTTAGTCAGTGTTTAATCATTCAGATGGTATTTGATGTAACTTTTCAGCAGTGAACTGCATTTTTTTTAAGTGTCTTTTATAGATTTTACAAGTTGTTTTTTTTGGGGGGGGGCGGGGTGGAGTCTCCTCCCCTTTTTACTGTGGGCCAGTCACCCCCCCCCCCCCCTCACCTCAGCCCACTCACTCTCCATCTCTCTCCAGGCTGCTCTCGGCTTCTCGTTCTCCGGGTGACTTTCCCCACTCCTGCTGGATCTGAAATCAGTAAAGTCTCCACTCGCCCAGTTACTATAAGCATTCCAGTCACTCGGGGATTTGTAACCATTCAGCTCCCCAGTCTCTCGGGTATTTACAATGATTGCGGTTTCTATTTACTATAACCCCCCTCATGTCCGCATTCAGGCGGGTATTTATTAATCCCACTGCATCTCATCGCTCGGGTATTTATAAAACTTCAGCACCCTGTTCTCCCGGGTATTTATAATCCCCATAGTACTTGTCCTATCTGGGATTTCTCTTACCTCAGTACTCCAGCCCACACTATTCCCGAGACTCGCTGATCCAGAATGCTGATGTCCAACTCCGGGTGTCTGATTAGCCTAACTCCGCGTCCTGAACTCACGGTCATCTGTTCGTCACTATCGCTGCTCCCCCCTCGTCACTATCAGTATCACTGTCCCCTCCTCAACCTCACAACAAGCCCAGTGTCAACCACCATCTCTACCACCTCCTGTACTGTTACTCAGGTCAGTATCTCAGCTCAGCGTCTCACTCCCGTCAGATTCACCCCCCACCCACCCTGTATTATCCTCCCACTCCAGGGACTTGAGCACAAAAATTTGGGCTGACACTCCAGTGCAGTGCTGAGGGAGTGCTGCACTGTCAGAGGTGCCGTCTTTCAGATGAGAGGTTAAACCGAGGTCCCGTCTCACTCTCTCGGGTGGAAATAAAAGATCCCACGGCACTATTTCGAAGAGCAGGGGAGTTATCCCCAGTGTCCTGGCCAATATTTATCCCTCAATAAACCTCACTAAAACAAATTATCTGGTCATTATCACATTGCTGTTTTGTGGGAGCTTGCTGTGCACAAATTGGCTGCTGCGTTTCCTACATTACAACAGTGATTACACTTCAAAAAGTACTTCATTGGCTGTAAAGCGCTTTGGGACGTCCGCTGGTCGTGAAAGATGCTATAGAAATACAAGTCTTTCTTTTATTTCACTCATCAATATCTCACTCCAGTCAGTATCACCCCCTGTATTATTACCCAGGTCGGGTGTGTGTAACATATGGTGTTTGAGACAGTTATAGGCCCAGATATTTACGGGCAAGTGGGGAGGGGGCAACTGTCAGTGGCTGGGAAACCCAGAACTGCCGGGAACGTGGAGGTCCTGCAGAATTTAACGGCAGAACCACATCAGAATTTTTTTTCACTGTTGGAATGAGTGACCATAACATGGTTGAATTCCATATTCAATTAGAGGGTGAGAAGGTTGGATCTCAAACAAGCGTGCTAAGCTTGAATAAAGGAGACTATGAAGGTATGAGAGCGGAATTGAGTAGAGTGGATTGGGAAAATAGATTAAAGGGTAAGACGATACATGATCAGTGGTGTACATTTAAGGAGTTATTTTACAACTTCCAAAAAAAAAATATTCCACTGAGAAGAAAAGGGTGTAAAAGAAAAGACAGCCATCCATGGCTAAGTAAAGAAATTAAGGATAGTATTCGACTAAAAACAAGGGCATATAAGGTAGCCAAATCTAGTGGGAGGATAGAGGATTGGGAAAAATTTAAAAGACAGCAAAAAATAACAAAAAGATTGATTAAGAAAGGGAAGATAGATTATGAAAGTAAATTAGCAAAAAATATAAAAACAGACAGTAAGAGTTTTTATAGTTATATAAAAAGAAAAAGGGTGGCTAAAGTAAATGTTGATCCCTTAGAGGATGAGACCGGGAAATTAATGGTGGGAAATATGGAGATGGCAAAAACACTGAATAAATATTTTGTATCAGTCTTTACAGTAGAGGACACTAAAAATATCCCAACACTGGACAAACAGGGGGCTATAGGGGGGGGGGGAGGAGCTAAACACAATCAAAATCACTAAGGAAGTGGTACTCGGTAAAATAATGGGACTCAAGGCGGATAAATCACCTGGACCGGATGGCTTACATCCTAGGGTCTTGAGGGAAGTGGCGGTAGGGATTGTGGATGCATTAGTAATAATTCTCCAAAACTCCCTGGACTCAGCAAAGGTCCCGGCAGACTGGAAAACTGCTAATGTAACACCCTTATTTAAAAAGGGCAGTAGACAGAAGGCTGGAAACTATAGACCGGTTAGCCTAACATCTGTGGTAGGTAAAATTTTGGAGTCCATTATTAAGGAGACAGTAACAGGACATTTGGATAATCATAATTTAATAGGACAAAGTCAGCATGGTTTTATGAAGGGGAAGTCATGTTTGACAAATTTGCTGGAGTTCTTTGAGGAAGTAACATATAGGGTGGATAAAGGGGAACCAGTGGACGTAGTGTATTTAGACTTCCAAAAAGCATTTGACAAGGTGCCACACAAAAGTTTATTGCTTAAGATAAAAAATCACAGGATTGGGGGTAATATTCTGGCATGGATAGAGGATTGGCTATCTAACAGAAGGCAGAGAGTTGGGATAAATGGTTCATTCTCAGACTGGCAATCAGTAACTAGTGGTGTTCCGCAGGGGTCAGTGCTGGGTCCCCAACTCTTTACAATCTATATTAACGATTTGGAGGAGGGGACCGAGTGTAACATATCAAAGTTTGCAGATGATACTAAGATGGGAGGGAAAGTAGTGAGTGAGGAGGACATAAAAAACCTGCAAGGGGACATAGACAGGCTAAGTAAGTGGGCAGAGATTTGGCAGATGGAATACAATACTGGAAAGTGTGAGGTTATGCACTTTGGCAGGAAAAATCGTAGAGCAAGTTATTGTCTTAATGGCAAGAAACTGGAAAGTACTGAAGTACAAAGGGATCTGGGGGTCCTGGTGCACGAAACTCAAAAGGTTAGTATGCAGGTGCAGCAAGTGATTAAGAAGGCCAATGGAATGTTGGCTTTCATTGCTAGGGGGATAGAATATAAAAATAGGGAGGTATTGCTTCAGTTGTATAAGGTATTGGTGAGACCGCACCTGGAATACTGCGTACAGTTTTGGTGTCCATACTTAAGAAAAGACATACTTGCCCTCGAGTCAGTACAAAGAAGGTTCACTCGGTTAATCCCAGGGATGAGGGGATGGACGTATGAGGAGAGGTTGAGCAGATTGGGACTTTACTCATTGGAGTTCAGAAGAATGAGAGGCGATCTTATTGAAACATATAAGATTGTGAAGGGGTTGGATCGGGTGGATGCGGGATGTTCCCGATGATGGGTGAAACTAGAACTAGGGGACATAGTCTTAGAATAAGGGGCTGCTCTTTCAAAATTGAGATGAGGAGGAACTACTTCACTCAGAGGGTGGTAGGTCCATGGAATATGCTGCCCCAAAAAGCTGTAGAAGCAACATCATTACATAAATTTAAAACAGAAATAGACAGTTTCCTAGAAGTAAAGGGAATTAAGGGTTACGGGGAGTGGGCAGGAATTTGGACATGAGTCTAGGTTCGGATCGGACATAGCCCTGTGGGTAGTGGAGCGGGCCCAGGGGCCGTGTAGCCTGATCCTGCTCCTATTTCGTGTGT